>NW_027454255.1:0-90259 GCF_040206685.1 Ascaphus truei | reverse complement strand
TTATGATATGATGGATTGATTTAATGAACCCACCAACCAATGATGACATCTGCATCATCTTCTGTAAAGTGCAGCTACAGCATGATATTATCAGCATTTGGTGCGGTATAATCAGAGGTATCTATGTGCTTTTGTGCCTGTTTTAAGTCCTCCAGCTTAACGCCCCTACACCTCCCACTACACAGGCATACTTACTTATGCATACACTGACATCTGGCATACCTACACACACCCCAGGGCCACTTCCTTCCCCTGATGTCAGGGAGAGGATGGGCATGCAGAGTGCAGTAAGTCTCCACGTTACTCTGGCCAACAGTCTTGGCCTACCTCCAGCATCTGTCACCCACAACATCTGTTCCCTCCTTGTAAAGTGCTGAACTATCTCACCTGGGTCAGTGCTATAGCTGATCACAGTGCCCGATCAGGATGTCACTGTGACAGGCAGCAGTGCAGATTGACCGGTCAATCAATGCAGTGCCGCAACATATGCACTAAATGAGATTTCCGTGCCCCCAGTCAGGTTACTCCCTGGGCAGTGACCCTGCTCACACCCTCCCCTAGTTCCACCTCTGATCACAATTATCTCTCTTGGAGAGTGTAGCAAATTGGAGTTGGGGGAATCTCACCTCTGCCATGCATGGTCACAATCTGGGCACAGGACCCAAATAGTGGGCAATGTGGCACTTCTTACAGTAGAGAATAAGTAACTTTATTCTTTACTTGTGTATTAAGGACCTTATTTGCATTAAATTCAGTCCACATGGGACCAAGACTTTCTGGCTTACTGAACAAAGTGGAATTGTTTCGTAGAGGGTGGAGAATTGTATTTTATCTGAAATTACCCCCTCTGCACAAAATACAAACAATTATACCCATACAAGTACCTTGTGGAAGTTGTTGCCCTCTATCTTCCTGTGGTCTCTCCCTGTTTCTCACCGTGCCTCCTCCCATTTCCTTGCACCTCTGCGTCTCCGCATATATCCCTATACTCAGAGCCGGCTCCGGTCAGTGACATGGGATGCCCAAATATGAGCATACCCATATATGGGCATCCATGCCACTGACCGGAGCCCGCTCTGTTGCGGATATGGAGAGAGACTGGGAGATTTACATCCCCTTATAATTCATATGGTGCATAGTACCGGCACGTATTGTTTTACCGGTACTGTGTACCTTCCTACTTTCACACTGGTACAGTATATGCTGCAGTGGGACTGAGAGGGATATATTGGTAACACATAGTCATTGTTGGGGGAATTCAATCCATTTTGAAAATAGTAATGAAATGTTTTTTACTTTTCTTTTTTTTCAGTAATGAAGAATGAAACATTTCTGTTAAAATTGAATTGGAGGTGAACTGGATTCATCATCAACTCTGCACCAGTGTGAATTGATGTTCTTTAATGTTCTGATAAGGTACATGCAACATCTCTTCCTCAACCCCTGCACCACTCTCTGCCTCTTGCCTCTCTCTCTCCACCTCCCTGCTAAGCGTATTAACCCATCTAATGTAATCCACATTCCATGTCTCACTTTACTCTTCACTTCTCACGTGCCCTCTGGAATGACTGCTCTCTGACTAACAAGGTCTATTTGTACATGACCTCTTCTGCTCTCATCATCCACCACCTCTCATTCCCCTCACCCCTGTCCTACTCGATACCTCAGCTTAATTGAACTCTCTCCTCTGACATCTACCCTTATCTCTAACCTCTCCTCACTTTCTGCTTAAACTAACTATCTTGTTAACTTTTACAATGCTATCATCTCCTCCTCCTCCCTCCTCCTCCTCCCTCCTCCATCATATATATGCCCCTTCTAGGCTCTGACACACTCATCCCTGTAAGGCCATGATTATCATGGGCACATGCTTGGTCATCCACAGTGCGTGCGAGCGATGCAGAGCCGCCTCGGACCTCAGTGCAGGGATTGCTGCATACCCCCAGCATCTGTCACCCACAAACAATACACACACTAATACTCCCCACAATACACACTATAATACCTCCTCAATACTAATCTCCCCAATAATATTATAGCTCCAAACACAATATACACAACACCCTTACACAAGATACACAATCTAGTACTCTCCTCTGCACCTCTACACACAATATAATACTCCCACACACACAATATACACACTACCCTCCTACCCCCATAAAATACAACCAATAATACACACACACTTTGTGGATGTTGGGACCAGCTCCCGGCATGCACCAGTGAAAGAGAGAGGCCCGCAGAAGCTCGGAAGAACTCCCTCCATCCGTGCCTTCCTCCGTTTCACATCTTCTCCCTGTCTCTCTCCCTCCCTTTCCTTGCATCTCCCTGCGTCTTTACGTATACCCAGTCAGTGACGGCTCTGGTCACGTGATGCCTTAATATGGGCTTATCCATATATGTTCATCCACGTCACTAATGTGATGCCCGCACTGTTGCGGAGCTGGTACTTACGACGGGCACTTATTGTTTTATCAGTACTGCGTACCTGACTCTACCGGCCTACTTTCAACACTAGTACAATATGTGCTTCACTACGAGTGAGTGGGGAATATTGGCATCACACAGTCACTGTTGAATATGCCATTCAATCCATTTTGAAAATAGTAATGCAATGTGGTTTTGTTTTGTTTGCTTTTTGCAGTAATGAAGAATGGAAAAGTTATATTAAAATTAAATTGGAGGGGGACTAGATTCAGCATTTCATCATGAACTCTGCACTTGTGAGAATTTAACTTCTTGAATACCCTGACAGGTACACGCAACATTAAGACTATAATCTGCTGTGCAAGCTTTCGTGCTATACCTCCCCCTCAGGTTTTGATTTATACATTTGCTCCCTCAATTCATGTCCTCTAATATTTGAAAGCTCTCTCCTAGCATTTTCTCTTTACCACAGAACGTCATCCCAATGTAACCTCTCTCTTGTTCTTTCTGCTGGCTGTTTCCTCACTCCTCTGTTAAACTTTTCTAATTTCTCTAACTTCCACACTCCTGCTTTTATCCACATGTTCTCCTCTTTCCTTCCCCTACCTTTGCATGTGTCTACACACTGCACCATTTGTACAGACCTCTATTGCAGCTATTTCTGCACTGCTCAATGAAAAGCACTCTTTAATATCCTATTCTCTGTGCCCCCTCTCTCTGCGCCCCCTCTTTTGGCGCCTCCTCTCTCTGCGCCCCCTCTCTCTGCGCCTATCTGTCTCATTCTCTCTACGTCCCTCTCTCTCTACATAGAGCTATCTCTGTCTCTCTCTACACCTATCTCTGTGTCTCCTTCTATGTTTGCTGATGTGTGGGATATCTCTTATAATCTTGAACCTGCTCATATACACATCGGGCCTCCCTGCCTCTGCCTCCCTGCTAAGAGTGTTAACCTATCTAATGTAATCCACATTCCTTTCCTTACTTTTCTCTTCCCTTCTCCTATGCCATCTGGAATGTCCGTTCTCTGACTAACAAGGCTCTAGTTGTACATGACCTCTTCTGCTCTCATCATTCACAATCAGTCATTCCCCTCACCCCATCTTACCTGTCCCACTGATTTGCCTCTGCTTAATTAAACTCTCCTCTGACATCTACTCTAACCTCTCTGCTCTCTCTCTTTCCGCTTAAACTAACAATCTTATTAACTCTTACAATGCTATCCTCCTATCTATATGCCCCCTCTAGGCTCTGACACACTTGTCCCTCTAGCCCACACCCTTGGCTAAATTCCCAAACATGTTCATCACACTTCCACTCGCTGTTCTTAATGCCTATGAAGGAAATCACACAATTGATATTTGATTTTTCTACAGTAAAAATGTCTCCAGTCCTGTATAAAGCTGCTCTCTGGGGCCAAACCACACTACTTTTTTTTCACATTCATCAACACTCAAATTTAATTTACGCTGTCTTTTTTTCCCTGTATTTGACTCCCTCCACTAACCTTCTCCTCACACTTGCCATCCTTCCTTCACTTCTCCTCAAGCATTTGACTACTTCAGAGGCAAGGTGGATGCCACCCACAAGGAGATTCCTTCTGTCCCTTCCCCCTTCTCTCCTTCTACCTAATTCTCCTTCTGCATTTGACTCCTTTTCTTCTCTTACAGAGCTGGAAGCTAATCATCTTCTCTTCTCCCTCTACCACATGCCCTCTAGATCGTATCCCCTCACACCTTACTGCATCTCTTAGTCCCCACTCTCACCCACATCTTCAATTCCTCCCTATTCTCTGGCTCTTTACCCTCTTACTTTAAGCCTGTAGTGGTCACCCTTTTCTCAGAAACAACCTACACCCTATGTGCCTTACTAACTACCGCCCTGTATCCCTCCTGCTGTTTGTCTCCTAATTGCTAGAATGTCCACATTCTTAAATCACATTCCCTCCTGGATCCTTTACAACCTGCCTTTCGTACAGCTCGTTCTACAGACTGTGCTTAAAGCAAATTCCCAAGGTCACTTTTCCCTACTAATCCTACTTGATCTATCTGCTGCGTTTGATGCTCTCAATCACTCTCCTCCTTCATATTCTAAACTCTCTCTTGGTATCCGTAACACAGTTCTATCCTGGTTTTCATCATAACTTTCCTGTCACACATTCTCCATCTCTGTTGCTAACATGTCTTCGTCTTCTATTGATCTGTCTGTGGGTATACATCAGGGCTCTGTTCTGAGATCTCTCTTTCTCTCTACATACTATCATTTGGTGACCTCATCAACTCTTTGTGACAATCCTATAAATAACAAATACAAATATCAGGTCATGGGAATAAGTGATTTGGACATAAAAGTAACATTTCGGAAGTGTGGACAACTAATACATCTTGTAGATTGCCTTTACAGTGTGATGTCATTGATTCAGTAGATTGTGTGCAGACCAGGACTGCAGTACAGTGTCACTCACATGGATGACTTGCGTGGTAGAAGCTCAAGAACAAGGATGTCAAACTCCAGTCCTCGAGGGCCGCAAACAGGCCAGGTTTTCAGGATATCCCTACTGAAAACCTGGCCTGTTTGGGACCCTCGAGGACTGGAGTTTGACATGCATGCTCTAGAAGGAGCACAGCTGTGGGTGGGAGGTGGATTTGCTTTGCATCAAATGGTTTGGAGCAAGGTTTATTGTATGTATTATCATAATAACAATGCAATGCTTAACTTTTATTTCAGGAGGGATGACTGCAGAACAGAAGTGAATATTGAAGCCATGTGTTCCTTTTCTTGCAAAAGAGAAAATTTGAAGGACAGTTGAAGAGAAGGAAAATTACTACACAGAGACAGATAAGCAATGTGTATATTTCTCATTTACCATTTAGTATTTGTCGTTTTATTGACTCCACACAATCCGGCTGCTACGGGTTTCACATTGAATATTTTCATCTCTACTCTACCCCTTCCTGTGATCTGAACCATGCAAGTTTTCGTTGATTCAATACATCATGAGTAGAGGGTGGCTACAGTATGAAGTAAAGACCCAAGGACCACATCTACTACCATTCATAACAAGAACATGTGCAGTAGCGCACAGCTGCAGTTCTATGTGATTGTTATGAAAGGTTGAGGTGGTTCAATTCTATGAATCTGGAGTGGGATGGATCCTGTTTGCATCATATGGTTTCATCTAGGCCAGTAGATTATATAACTCTCAGTACAGGTTACACATGGCATCAGTATTAGTGATTTAAAGAGGAGGAAAGCTTCAATGTGGAGAACAAAGCCAAGTAATGTTGAAGTTACTCCTTTTACCATTTACTTGGTCAGTCTGTACTGTCTACTCTCCACACAGCTGCTAAGGATCTTCCATTTTAAATACTTTCACCTCCTATTCTGCACTGCTTTGCTGCCCATTATTCAGAGATGCGTTCCAGTCATGTTTAGCACTCTGAATCTCTCTGCAGTCATTGGTTCAGCACATCATGGGTAGAGCATGGCTACAGATACAGCAAGCTATTATTATTTTACCGGCTGATCACCCATAATATTGCATTAAAACATAGAATATCACTTAATTTCCAAAAGATTCAGTGATGCTGATAATGCAGAATCTCACAACATTTCCCATCATAATGCCATAATGCACAAGTGGGAGAAATAATCCTTGCTATATCTGTACATTGTGTGACGTATTACCTCAATGACCAATGAGAGCAAGTACATCTTCTGTATAGAGCGGCTGTGTTATGATGCAGTTATTGATCATCATTGACATAATCACAAGAATCTTATGCAAAGGGAAATTGTCCGCAGCGAAGTGAGATTTCAGCCCCCACACGTCTGTAATATTAATGCAATGTCTTACTTTTGTTGCAGTGAACACTGAAGAGACGGATCTACTACAACACTGTACAGGATGAGCATACGCTACAAGCAGCAAAATGATCTTGCAGTTGACAGTATGTTGTTCTGGTAATGTGCACAATTATTATTTATGGGCTACACACCACAGTGCTGGACATATTCTGTTAACTTCAACTCTACTCCTAACATGGAGATGTCTTCCTGGTGTTACTGATTCAGTACATCATATGCACAGTGTGGTTATGATATGATGGATTGATTTAATGAACCCACCAACCAATGATGACATCTGCATCATCTTCTGTAAAGTGCAGCTACAGCATGATATTATCAGCATTTGGTGCGGTATAATCAGAGGTATCTATGTGCTTTTGTGCCTGTTTTAAGTCCTCCAGCTTAACGCCCCTACACCTCCCACTACACAGGCATACTTACTTATGCATACACTGACATCTGGCATACCTACACACACCCCAGGGCCACTTCCTTCCCCTGATGTCAGGGAGAGGATGGGCATGCAGAGTGCAGTAAGTCTCCACGTTACTCTGGCCAACAGTCTTGGCCTACCTCCAGCATCTGTCACCCACAACATCTGTTCCCTCCTTGTAAAGTGCTGAACTATCTCACCTGGGTCAGTGCTATAGCTGATCACAGTGCCCGATCAGGATGTCACTGTGACAGGCAGCAGTGCAGATTGACCGGTCAATCAATGCAGTGCCGCAACATATGCACTAAATGAGATTTCCGTGCCCCCAGTCAGGTTACTCCCTGGGCAGTGACCCTGCTCACACCCTCCCCTAGTTCCACCTCTGATCACAATTATCTCTCTTGGAGAGTGTAGCAAATTGGAGTTGGGGGAATCTCACCTCTGCCATGCATGGTCACAATCTGGGCACAGGACCCAAATAGTGGGCAATGTGGCACTTCTTACAGTAGAGAATAAGTAACTTTATTCTTTACTTGTGTATTAAGGACCTTATTTGCATTAAATTCAGTCCACATGGGACCAAGACTTTCTGGCTTACTGAACAAAGTGGAATTGTTTCGTAGAGGGTGGAGAATTGTATTTTATCTGAAATTACCCCCTCTGCACAAAATACAAACAATTATACCCATACAAGTACCTTGTGGAAGTTGTTGCCCTCTATCTTCCTGTGGTCTCTCCCTGTTTCTCACCGTGCCTCCTCCCATTTCCTTGCACCTCTGCGTCTCCGCATATATCCCTATACTCAGAGCCGGCTCCGGTCAGTGACATGGGATGCCCAAATATGAGCATACCCATATATGGGCATCCATGCCACTGACCGGAGCCCGCTCTGTTGCGGATATGGAGAGAGACTGGGAGATTTACATCCCCTTATAATTCATATGGTGCATAGTACCGGCACGTATTGTTTTACCGGTACTGTGTACCTTCCTACTTTCACACTGGTACAGTATATGCTGCAGTGGGACTGAGAGGGATATATTGGTAACACATAGTCATTGTTGGGGGAATTCAATCCATTTTGAAAATAGTAATGAAATGTTTTTTACTTTTCTTTTTTTTCAGTAATGAAGAATGAAACATTTCTGTTAAAATTGAATTGGAGGTGAACTGGATTCATCATCAACTCTGCACCAGTGTGAATTGATGTTCTTTAATGTTCTGATAAGGTACATGCAACATCTCTTCCTCAACCCCTGCACCACTCTCTGCCTCTTGCCTCTCTCTCTCCACCTCCCTGCTAAGCGTATTAACCCATGCCCTCTAGATCGTATCCCCTCACACCTTACTGCATCTCTTAGTCCCCACTCTCACCCACATCTTCAATTCCTCCCTATTCTCTGGCTCTTTACCCTCTTACTTTAAGCCTGTAGTGGTCACCCTTTTCTCAGAAACAACCTACACCCTATGTGCCTTACTAACTACCGCCCTGTATCCCTCCTGCTGTTTGTCTCCTAATTGCTAGAATGTCAACATTCTTAAATCACATTCCCTCCTGGATCCTTTACAACCTGCCTTTCGTACAGCTCGTTCTACAGACTGTGCTTAAAGCAAATTCCCAAGGTCACTTTTCCCTACTAATCCTACTTGATCTATCTGCTGCGTTTGATGCTCTCAATCACTCTCCTCCTTCATATTCTAAACTCTCTCTTGGTATCCGTAACACAGTTCTATCCTGGTTTTCATCATAACTTTCCTGTCACACATTCTCCATCTCTGTTGCTAACATGTCTTCGTCTTCTATTGATCTGTCTGTGGGTATACATCAGGGCTCTGTTCTGAGATCTCTCTTTCTCTCTACATACTATCATTTGGTGACCTCATCAACTCTTTGTGACAATCCTATAAATAACAAATACAAATATCAGGTCATGGGAATAAGTGATTTGGACATAAAAGTAACATTTCGGAAGTGTGGACAACTAATACATCTTGTAGATTGCCTTTACAGTGTGATGTCATTGATTCAGTAGATTGTGTGCAGACCAGGACTGCAGTACAGTGTCACTCACATGGATGACTTGCGTGGTAGAAGCTCAAGAACAAGGATGTCAAACTCCAGTCCTCGAGGGCCGCAAACAGGCCAGGTTTTCAGGATATCCCTACTGAAAACCTGGCCTGTTTGGGACCCTCGAGGACTGGAGTTTGACATGCATGCTCTAGAAGGAGCACAGCTGTGGGTGGGAGGTGGATTTGCTTTGCATCAAATGGTTTGGAGCAAGGTTTATTGTATGTATTATCATAATAACAATGCAATGCTTAACTTTTATTTCAGGAGGGATGACTGCAGAACAGAAGTGAATATTGAAGCCATGTGTTCCTTTTCTTGCAAAAGAGAAAATTTGAAGGACAGTTGAAGAGAAGGAAAATTACTACACAGAGACAGATAAGCAATGTGTATATTTCTCATTTACCATTTAGTATTTGTCGTTTTATTGACTCCACACAATCCGGCTGCTACGGGTTTCACATTGAATATTTTCATCTCTACTCTACCCCTTCCTGTGATCTGAACCATGCAGGTTTTCGTTGATTCAATACATCATGAGTAGAGGGTGGCTACAGTATGAAGTAAAGACCCAAGGACCACATCTACTACCATTCATAACAAGAACATGTGCAGTAGCGCACAGCTGCAGTTCTATGTGATTGTTATGAAAGGTTGAGGTGGTTCAATTCTATGAATCTGGAGTGGGATGGATCCTGTTTGCATCATATGGTTTCATCTAGGCCAGTAGATTATATAACTCTCAGTACAGGTTACACATGGCATCAGTATTAGTGATTTAAAGAGGAGGAAAGCTTCAATGTGGAGAACAAAGCCAAGTAATGTTGAAGTTACTCCTTTTACCATTTACTTGGTCAGTCTGTACTGTCTACTCTCCACACAGCTGCTAAGGATCTTCCATTTTAAATACTTTCACCTCCTATTCTGCACTGCTTTGCTGCCCATTATTCAGAGATGCGTTCCAGTCATGTTTAGCACTCTGAATCTCTCTGCAGTCATTGGTTCAGCACATCATGGGTAGAGCATGGCTACAGATACAGCAAGCTATTATTATTTTACCGGCTGATCACCCATAATATTGCATTAAAACATAGAATATCACTTAATTTCCAAAAGATTCAGTGATGCTGATAATGCAGAATCTCACAACATTTCCCATCATAATGCCATAATGCACAAGTGGGAGAAATAATCCTTGCTATATCTGTACATTGTGTGACGTATTACCTCAATGACCAATGAGAGCAAGTACATCTTCTGTATAGAGCGGCTGTGTTATGATGCAGTTATTGATCATCATTGACATAATCACAAGAATCTTATGCAAAGGGAAATTGTCCGCAGCGAAGTGAGATTTCAGCCCCCAAACGTCTGTAATATTAATGCAATGTCTTACTTTTGTTGCAGTGAACACTGAAGAGACGGATCTACTACAACACTGTACAGGATGAGCATACGCTACAAGCAGCAAAATGATCTTGCAGTTGACAGTATGTTGTTCTGGTAATGTGCACAATTATTATTTATGGGCTACACACCACAGTGCTGGACATATTCTGTTAACTTCAACTCTACTCCTAACATGGAGATG
This sequence comes from Ascaphus truei, assembly GCF_040206685.1. NCBI lineage: Eukaryota > Metazoa > Chordata > Amphibia > Anura > Ascaphidae > Ascaphus > Ascaphus truei. The sequence continues at coordinate 79,891 of NW_027454255.1, read as the reverse complement.
TCTTCCTGGTGTTACTGATTCAGTACATCATATGCACAGTGTGGTTATGATATGATGGATTGATTTAATGAACCCACCAACCAATGATGACATCTGCATCATCTTCTGTAAAGTGCAGCTACAGCATGATATTATCAGCATTTGGTGCGGTATAATCAGAGGTATCTATGTGCTTTTGTGCCTGTTTTAAGTCCTCCAGCTTAACGCCCCTACACCTCCCACTACACAGGCATACTTACTTATGCATACACTGACATCTGGCATACCTACACACACCCCAGGGCCACTTCCTTCCCCTGATGTCAGGGAGAGGATGGGCATGCAGAGTGCAGTAAGTCTCCACGTTACTCTGGCCAACAGTCTTGGCCTACCTCCAGCATCTGTCACCCACAACATCTGTTCCCTCCTTGTAAAGTGCTGAACTATCTCACCTGGGTCAGTGCTATAGCTGATCACAGTGCCCGATCAGGATGTCACTGTGACAGGCAGCAGTGCAGATTGACCGGTCAATCAATGCAGTGCCGCAACATATGCACTAAATGAGATTTCCGTGCCCCCAGTCAGGTTACTCCCTGGGCAGTGACCCTGCTCACACCCTCCCCTAGTTCCACCTCTGATCACAATTATCTCTCTTGGAGAGTGTAGCAAATTGGAGTTGGGGGAATCTCACCTCTGCCATGCATGGTCACAATCTGGGCACAGGACCCAAATAGTGGGCAATGTGGCACTTCTTACAGTAGAGAATAAGTAACTTTATTCTTTACTTGTGTATTAAGGACCTTATTTGCATTAAATTCAGTCCACATGGGACCAAGACTTTCTGGCTTACTGAACAAAGTGGAATTGTTTCGTAGAGGGTGGAGAATTGTATTTTATCTGAAATTACCCCCTCTGCACAAAATACAAACAATTATACCCATACAAGTACCTTGTGGAAGTTGTTGCCCTCTATCTTCCTGTGGTCTCTCCCTGTTTCTCACCGTGCCTCCTCCCATTTCCTTGCACCTCTGCGTCTCCGCATATATCCCTATACTCAGAGCCGGCTCCGGTCAGTGACATGGGATGCCCAAATATGAGCATACCCATATATGGGCATCCATGCCACTGACCGGAGCCCGCTCTGTTGCGGATATGGAGAGAGACTGGGAGATTTACATCCCCTTATAATTCATATGGTGCATAGTACCGGCACGTATTGTTTTACCGGTACTGTGTACCTTCCTACTTTCACACTGGTACAGTATATGCTGCAGTGGGACTGAGAGGGATATATTGGTAACACATAGTCATTGTTGGGGGAATTCAATCCATTTTGAAAATAGTAATGAAATGTTTTTTACTTTTCTTTTTTTTCAGTAATGAAGAATGAAACATTTCTGTTAAAATTGAATTGGAGGTGAACTGGATTCATCATCAACTCTGCACCAGTGTGAATTGATGTTCTTTAATGTTCTGATAAGGTACATGCAACATCTCTTCCTCAACCCCTGCACCACTCTCTGCCTCTTGCCTCTCTCTCTCCACCTCCCTGCTAAGCGTATTAACCCATCTAATGTAATCCACATTCCATGTCTCACTTTACTCTTCACTTCTCACGTGCCCTCTGGAATGACTGCTCTCTGACTAACAAGGTCTATTTGTACATGACCTCTTCTGCTCTCATCATCCACCACCTCTCATTCCCCTCACCCCTGTCCTACTCGATACCTCAGCTTAATTGAACTCTCTCCTCTGACATCTACCCTTATCTCTAACCTCTCCTCACTTTCTGCTTAAACTAACTATCTTGTTAACTTTTACAATGCTATCATCTCCTCCTCCTCCCTCCTCCTCCTCCCTCCTCCATCATATATATGCCCCTTCTAGGCTCTGACACACTCATCCCTGTAAGGCCATGATTATCATGGGCACATGCTTGGTCATCCACAGTGCGTGCGAGCGATGCAGAGCCGCCTCGGACCTCAGTGCAGGGATTGCTGCATACCCCCAGCATCTGTCACCCACAAACAATACACACACTAATACTCCCCACAATACACACTATAATACCTCCTCAATACTAATCTCCCCAATAATATTATAGCTCCAAACACAATATACACAACACCCTTACACAAGATACACAATCTAGTACTCTCCTCTGCACCTCTACACACAATATAATACTCCCACACACACAATATACACACTACCCTCCTACCCCCATAAAATACAACCAATAATACACACACACTTTGTGGATGTTGGGACCAGCTCCCGGCATGCACCAGTGAAAGAGAGAGGCCCGCAGAAGCTCGGAAGAACTCCCTCCATCCGTGCCTTCCTCCGTTTCACATCTTCTCCCTGTCTCTCTCCCTCCCTTTCCTTGCATCTCCCTGCGTCTTTACGTATACCCAGTCAGTGACGGCTCTGGTCACGTGATGCCTTAATATGGGCTTATCCATATATGTTCATCCACGTCACTAATGTGATGCCCGCACTGTTGCGGAGCTGGTACTTACGACGGGCACTTATTGTTTTATCAGTACTGCGTACCTGACTCTACCGGCCTACTTTCAACACTAGTACAATATGTGCTTCACTACGAGTGAGTGGGGAATATTGGCATCACACAGTCACTGTTGAATATGCCATTCAATCCATTTTGAAAATAGTAATGCAATGTGGTTTTGTTTTGTTTGCTTTTTGCAGTAATGAAGAATGGAAAAGTTATATTAAAATTAAATTGGAGGGGGACTAGATTCAGCATTTCATCATGAACTCTGCACTTGTGAGAATTTAACTTCTTGAATACCCTGACAGGTACACGCAACATTAAGACTATAATCTGCTGTGCAAGCTTTCGTGCTATACCTCCCCCTCAGGTTTTGATTTATACATTTGCTCCCTCAATTCATGTCCTCTAATATTTGAAAGCTCTCTCCTAGCATTTTCTCTTTACCACAGAACGTCATCCCAATGTAACCTCTCTCTTGTTCTTTCTGCTGGCTGTTTCCTCACTCCTCTGTTAAACTTTTCTAATTTCTCTAACTTCCACACTCCTGCTTTTATCCACATGTTCTCCTCTTTCCTTCCCCTACCTTTGCATGTGTCTACACACTGCACCATTTGTACAGACCTCTATTGCAGCTATTTCTGCACTGCTCAATGAAAAGCACTCTTTAATATCCTATTCTCTGTGCCCCCTCTCTCTGCGCCCCCTCTTTTGGCGCCTCCTCTCTCTGCGCCCCCTCTCTCTGCGCCTATCTGTCTCATTCTCTCTACGTCCCTCTCTCTCTACATAGAGCTATCTCTGTCTCTCTCTACACCTATCTCTGTGTCTCCTTCTATGTTTGCTGATGTGTGGGATATCTCTTATAATCTTGAACCTGCTCATATACACATCGGGCCTCCCTGCCTCTGCCTCCCTGCTAAGAGTGTTAACCTATCTAATGTAATCCACATTCCTTTCCTTACTTTTCTCTTCCCTTCTCCTATGCCATCTGGAATGTCCGTTCTCTGACTAACAAGGCTCTAGTTGTACATGACCTCTTCTGCTCTCATCATTCACAATCAGTCATTCCCCTCACCCCATCTTACCTGTCCCACTGATTTGCCTCTGCTTAATTAAACTCTCCTCTGACATCTACTCTAACCTCTCTGCTCTCTCTCTCTTTCCGCTTAAACTAACAATCTTATTAACTCTTACAATGCTATCCTCCTATCTATATGCCCCCTCTAGGCTCTGACACACTTGTCCCTCTAGCCCACACCCTTGGCTAAATTCCCAAACATGTTCATCACACTTCCACTCGCTGTTCTTAATGCCTATGAAGGAAATCACACAATTGATATTTGATTTTTCTACAGTAAAAATGTCTCCAGTCCTGTATAAAGCTGCTCTCTGGGGCCAAACCACACTACTTTTTTTTCACATTCATCAACACTCAAATTTAATTTACGCTGTCTTTTTTTCCCTGTATTTGACTCCCTCCACTAACCTTCTCCTCACACTTGCCATCCTTCCTTCACTTCTCCTCAAGCATTTGACTACTTCAGAGGCAAGGTGGATGCCACCCACAAGGAGATTCCTTCTGTCCCTTCCCCCTTCTCTCCTTCTACCTAATTCTCCTTCTGCATTTGACTCCTTTTCTTCTCTTACAGAGCTGGAAGCTAATCATCTTCTCTTCTCCCTCTACCACATGCCCTCTAGATCGTATCCCCTCACACCTTACTGCATCTCTTAGTCCCCACTCTCACCCACATCTTCAATTCCTCCCTATTCTCTGGCTCTTTACCCTCTTACTTTAAGCCTGTAGTGGTCACCCTTTTCTCAGAAACAACCTACACCCTATGTGCCTTACTAACTACCGCCCTGTATCCCTCCTGCTGTTTGTCTCCTAATTGCTAGAATGTCCACATTCTTAAATCACATTCCCTCCTGGATCCTTTACAACCTGCCTTTCGTACAGCTCGTTCTACAGACTGTGCTTAAAGCAAATTCCCAAGGTCACTTTTCCCTACTAATCCTACTTGATCTATCTGCTGCGTTTGATGCTCTCAATCACTCTCCTCCTTCATATTCTAAACTCTCTCTTGGTATCCGTAACACAGTTCTATCCTGGTTTTCATCATAACTTTCCTGTCACACATTCTCCATCTCTGTTGCTAACATGTCTTCGTCTTCTATTGATCTGTCTGTGGGTATACATCAGGGCTCTGTTCTGAGATCTCTCTTTCTCTCTACATACTATCATTTGGTGACCTCATCAACTCTTTGTGACAATCCTATAAATAACAAATACAAATATCAGGTCATGGGAATAAGTGATTTGGACATAAAAGTAACATTTCGGAAGTGTGGACAACTAATACATCTTGTAGATTGCCTTTACAGTGTGATGTCATTGATTCAGTAGATTGTGTGCAGACCAGGACTGCAGTACAGTGTCACTCACATGGATGACTTGCGTGGTAGAAGCTCAAGAACAAGGATGTCAAACTCCAGTCCTCGAGGGCCGCAAACAGGCCAGGTTTTCAGGATATCCCTACTGAAAACCTGGCCTGTTTGGGACCCTCGAGGACTGGAGTTTGACATGCATGCTCTAGAAGGAGCACAGCTGTGGGTGGGAGGTGGATTTGCTTTGCATCAAATGGTTTGGAGCAAGGTTTATTGTATGTATTATCATAATAACAATGCAATGCTTAACTTTTATTTCAGGAGGGATGACTGCAGAACAGAAGTGAATATTGAAGCCATGTGTTCCTTTTCTTGCAAAAGAGAAAATTTGAAGGACAGTTGAAGAGAAGGAAAATTACTACACAGAGACAGATAAGCAATGTGTATATTTCTCATTTACCATTTAGTATTTGTCGTTTTATTGACTCCACACAATCCGGCTGCTACGGGTTTCACATTGAATATTTTCATCTCTACTCTACCCCTTCCTGTGATCTGAACCATGCAAGTTTTCGTTGATTCAATACATCATGAGTAGAGGGTGGCTACAGTATGAAGTAAAGACCCAAGGACCACATCTACTACCATTCATAACAAGAACATGTGCAGTAGCGCACAGCTGCAGTTCTATGTGATTGTTATGAAAGGTTGAGGTGGTTCAATTCTATGAATCTGGAGTGGGATGGATCCTGTTTGCATCATATGGTTTCATCTAGGCCAGTAGATTATATAACTCTCAGTACAGGTTACACATGGCATCAGTATTAGTGATTTAAAGAGGAGGAAAGCTTCAATGTGGAGAACAAAGCCAAGTAATGTTGAAGTTACTCCTTTTACCATTTACTTGGTCAGTCTGTACTGTCTACTCTCCACACAGCTGCTAAGGATCTTCCATTTTAAATACTTTCACCTCCTATTCTGCACTGCTTTGCTGCCCATTATTCAGAGATGCGTTCCAGTCATGTTTAGCACTCTGAATCTCTCTGCAGTCATTGGTTCAGCACATCATGGGTAGAGCATGGCTACAGATACAGCAAGCTATTATTATTTTACCGGCTGATCACCCATAATATTGCATTAAAACATAGAATATCACTTAATTTCCAAAAGATTCAGTGATGCTGATAATGCAGAATCTCACAACATTTCCCATCATAATGCCATAATGCACAAGTGGGAGAAATAATCCTTGCTATATCTGTACATTGTGTGACGTATTACCTCAATGACCAATGAGAGCAAGTACATCTTCTGTATAGAGCGGCTGTGTTATGATGCAGTTATTGATCATCATTGACATAATCACAAGAATCTTATGCAAAGGGAAATTGTCCGCAGCGAAGTGAGATTTCAGCCCCCACACGTCTGTAATATTAATGCAATGTCTTACTTTTGTTGCAGTGAACACTGAAGAGACGGATCTACTACAACACTGTACAGGATGAGCATACGCTACAAGCAGCAAAATGATCTTGCAGTTGACAGTATGTTGTTCTGGTAATGTGCACAATTATTATTTATGGGCTACACACCACAGTGCTGGACATATTCTGTTAACTTCAACTCTACTCCTAACATGGAGATGTCTTCCTGGTGTTACTGATTCAGTACATCATATGCACAGTGTGGTTATGATATGATGGATTGATTTAATGAACCCACCAACCAATGATGACATCTGCATCATCTTCTGTAAAGTGCAGCTACAGCATGATATTATCAGCATTTGGTGCGGTATAATCAGAGGTATCTATGTGCTTTTGTGCCTGTTTTAAGTCCTCCAGCTTAACGCCCCTACACCTCCCACTACACAGGCATACTTACTTATGCATACACTGACATCTGGCATACCTACACACACCCCAGGGCCACTTCCTTCCCCTGATGTCAGGGAGAGGATGGGCATGCAGAGTGCAGTAAGTCTCCACGTTACTCTGGCCAACAGTCTTGGCCTACCTCCAGCATCTGTCACCCACAACATCTGTTCCCTCCTTGTAAAGTGCTGAACTATCTCACCTGGGTCAGTGCTATAGCTGATCACAGTGCCCGATCAGGATGTCACTGTGACAGGCAGCAGTGCAGATTGACCGGTCAATCAATGCAGTGCCGCAACATATGCACTAAATGAGATTTCCGTGCCCCCAGTCAGGTTACTCCCTGGGCAGTGACCCTGCTCACACCCTCCCCTAGTTCCACCTCTGATCACAATTATCTCTCTTGGAGAGTGTAGCAAATTGGAGTTGGGGGAATCTCACCTCTGCCATGCATGGTCACAATCTGGGCACAGGACCCAAATAGTGGGCAATGTGGCACTTCTTACAGTAGAGAATAAGTAACTTTATTCTTTACTTGTGTATTAAGGACCTTATTTGCATTAAATTCAGTCCACATGGGACCAAGACTTTCTGGCTTACTGAACAAAGTGGAATTGTTTCGTAGAGGGTGGAGAATTGTATTTTATCTGAAATTACCCCCTCTGCACAAAATACAAACAATTATACCCATACAAGTACCTTGTGGAAGTTGTTGCCCTCTATCTTCCTGTGGTCTCTCCCTGTTTCTCACCGTGCCTCCTCCCATTTCCTTGCACCTCTGCGTCTCCGCATATATCCCTATACTCAGAGCCGGCTCCGGTCAGTGACATGGGATGCCCAAATATGAGCATACCCATATATGGGCATCCATGCCACTGACCGGAGCCCGCTCTGTTGCGGATATGGAGAGAGACTGGGAGATTTACATCCCCTTATAATTCATATGGTGCATAGTACCGGCACGTATTGTTTTACCGGTACTGTGTACCTTCTTACTTTCACACTGGTACAGTATGTGCTGCAGTGGGACTGAGAGGGATATATTGGTAACACATAGTCATTGGTGGGGGAATTCAATCCATTTTGAAAATAGTAATGCATTGTTTTTTACTTTTTTTTTTGCAGTAATGAAGAATGAAAAAGTTCTGTTAAAATTGAATTGGACGTGAACTGGATTCAGCATTTCATCATCAACTCTGCACCAGTGTGAATTGACGTTCTTTAATGTTCTGACAAGGTACATGCAACATCTCTTCCTCTACCCCTACACCACCCTCTGCCTCTTGCCTCTCTCTCCACCTCCCTGCTAAGCGTATTAACCCATCTAATGTAATCCACATTCCTTGTCTCACTTTACTCTTCCCTTCTCACGTGCCCTCTGGAATGTCTGCTCTACGACTAACATGGTCTATTTGTACATGACCTCTTCTGCTCTCATCATCCACCACTTCTCATTCCCCTCACCCCTGTCCTACTCGATACCTGAAAATAAGTGCCCTTTGTATTCTCCAACGTCTTAGCGTGAAAATACACCGTCTGCCAACTCAAGGACGACTCCACCTCCGGAGGATTTAACCCCACTCTTATAGCGCTGATGACCTGGGAAAACAAAATGGTGGACGAGCTCGGGAGAAAGCAGTAATTGAGTCAGACAGTGAAGCTTTGTCAAAGAACTGTTCTCTCTCATTTATTGAAGGGTTACAGCCAGTTTATATAGCAAACTTGGGCATAGAAAAACACAGATATGAGAACATACTTCCCCTTTTACTTCACAGTCTGTCTATCTCAGCAAAATGACAGTTAGACAGTTTATGGTCTGAGAAAGGGGCACATTTCCTAGTTAGGAGGCCGTTAAGGAAATGGCAGTATGTTGTGAAATGCATTGTTGTGTAACTTATGCCCAGTACGGCTGAAGACAAGTTCCTGTTTTCTACAGGGCAAAATAAGTCTGAATGAGTCTGAACAAACACAGTTCAGCTAAAGATAAGTAGGTGACAGGTCAAGTCACATTCTCAGACCTGCCTGCACAGCACAATTACATATGGCATATGGCATGTGATTAGTTCCTGAGACTTAAACGTTAGTACAGAATAGTTATAGAAAAATGGTTATCCAGCAATCAAAATGGAGTCCCCCCTTATATGCACATTTACAATCCCCCCTTTTGTCATCATAAAATGACAATTAACCTCTAGGATATGGGGGTCTCGTATTGGATTTGAATGTTATCATAATCCATCAAAGGTATCTGGACTCTAGTGGCAGTAGGTCCAGAGTTACGTATCATATTTGAGAAGCTGTGAATGGGGGCATTAACGTCCAGTGATGCATATGTGTGATCAATGGACTTACCAAAAGGCATAATCATTTTACATAAAGATAAGCACATAAATTTGCAGCATGAAAAAATAATAACTAATACTACGATTATACTAGTGATTACTATCAGTCCCATAAGAAGTTTCCTTCCCAATTCTCCAATCCATGCACCTAACCCAAAAGTCCAATCAAACTGATCAATTCTCTCAGTAATGTCTGTGACAAGAGTTTTGATGTCAGCGACATGACTTTGCAATGATTTGGAGTGATCAGAGAGATTGAAACAGCACATTCCCTGAAAATCTTGACATCCGTGCTCATGTTTAAGCAAAAGATAATCTATTGCGGCGCGATTTTCCAAAATTGCTTTGCGTGTATCTTGTAAATCTATCATTAGTTCTTCTAGGGCCTGGGAAGTGTGATTTAACCCCTTGGCTACAGTGCATGCCAGTTTGGCGAGAGTTCTTGCTGTATACACAGCCAATCCAGGAACTCCAACAAGGGAAGCTGCTAGACTTACAATTTCAGTGGTTGACAATAAATTTACATGTGGATCGCAATTTTCAGTAAGTGAAATAGTGGATCGCTTAACTTTGGTTTGATGTAAGCCAGGTTCTACAGAAAACATCATTAACCCTAACCTGGTGAGAGCACATGGCCCCCCTGTGATGTTTCCTGGTATGTAAGTATAGGTAGTATTACCACAAGAGAACAACCATCCAACGGGAAGTTTAACAGGATAAAGATGGCTTGGTGTGCTTACTGTGTGATTGCAACTCATAGTGTTATTGACGCTAGTACATTTGTCATCAGTTCGACTACACAATATTCTGGTCATGTTGGTGGAAACTGAGGGCGTCAATTTTACTTGCTTACATTTACCTATCTTTTCAGGATTACATGTCATTTGATAACATATGTCACCCTGTGTTATATTCTGGGTCTTAATTTGTGTCATGTTAAGCCATTTCTCACCAATACACTGGGGACAGTCACGACAATATTCATAAACAGAAAAATGCTGTCGCACATCATGATGTTCCGCTAAACTATCATTATTGCTTATGCTAAACACTTTTAACAAAATCTCTACTGGTGTGGGTACTGCTATTAAACAGCTTGTGAGTATGTCAGTTGTGCTGGTCATGTCGGTTAAACAGAAATGTGACATATTCAGTACCTCAACAGCCAAATGCTTCCAAATGTTAGTTTTGACTTCCGTTAGAAATGAAGCCATGCGTTTGGAGCGTGTGTAATGTTTGCCTGGCAAATTGTGAGAGTTAAACTGGACCTGTGGTACATGGGTTTCGCTTTCATCTTGTTCTTTGGAGATGAGAGAAGAGAGTTCACCTTCTCCAGAGAAAACATAACTTTCAGGTGGACTGTGGTTAGGGCAGGTTATAGTGGTACTCTTGATACTAGTGATACTGAGTCCATTAACGTAGATGTAGCAAAAAGCGCATATTATTATTGTCAATACGTCCAAGAGTAGACAAACGCGTATGCATCTGCGCCGATTCTTCTGAAATCGTGTCTCTGGTATTTGACGAATCTCAACTTCTGGCTCTACTCCTTCGTTGACTTGATACGTGATGCGTGAATCCATGTAGACGAATCTTCAGTCAGCACAGCTGTACGAGTAACTGCGAGGATCGTGGTTGGAAGACCGTAGGGCGGTTCTGTTGTCCCTCCTTTGGCGGGTAGGCGCTTGACCACGACTTTGTCTCCGGGCTGGAAACGATGTGTCGGCTTATCTGAAGGGAGCGGAAGAGAAGAAGAAACATCACCATAGATGCCATTCAATTTCTGTATCAAGTGATGAACATAATTCTCTTGAATTTGCTCTAGGTCTCCAACTTCCTTTGGGCAATACGTACCATGAGCCCAGGGAGTTGGAAACGGTCTCCCCATTAAAATTTCAAAAGGTGACAATTTGGTAGTACTATTCGGGGTCATCCTAATTTCTGCAAGGACTGCGGGAAGGACATCTGGCCATCTTGAAAAGGTACCATTTGTTCCCTTACGCAGTTTATCCTTGATCGTGCGATTGGTCCTCTCTACCTGACCTGAAGACTGTGGGTGGTAAGGTATGTGAAACTTCCAATCTATAGCGAGAGTCTTAGCAACTCCTTGAGTCACCTGGGATGTGAAATGTGTTCCTCGATCACTATTTATTTGAAGAGGACATCCCCATCGGGGGATGATTTCCTTGCAAAGTATTTTTACAACAGTCTTTGCATTTTCGTTCGATGTAGGAAATGCCTCAACCCATTTGCTGAATTGATCTACCATTACCAGTAGGTATTTCAGCTTTCCCGCAGCTGTTGGCATCTGTGTGAAATCAATCTGTATTTGCTCCATTGGGCCACTAGGTGGCGGTAGATGTTCATGTTTTGCGGGTCGTGTTCCTTGTGTGTTATTTCTGATGCATGGTAGACATCTAGCTAGTTGTGTCTCAACTACCTGATCAATGTCTCTAACTAGGAACAATTCCTTAATCTGATCACCTGTAGCTTTCTTTCCTTTATGCCCAATTCCATGGAAATGTGAGATTAGAATAGGGCTGGCTATTTTAGGAAAACCTATCACTGTGTCCTTAGTCCAAATCCCATTCTCATCCTTGCTCAAACCTTTTCCCTCCCATAGCTCTACATCTTTTTCTTCTGCAAGTTCTTGTAACATTTTAAGATCGTAGTCTGGGAGATGGCATGTCATTACCATATTGAGCTGTGTGTCAACAGTGGTGTGGTATGCAGGAAACATAATTTGTGATCGTGCAGCCTCTTTTGCATGAAAATCGGCCAACTCATTACCTTTGGCCTCATCTGTCTCTCCACCAGCATGTCCTTTACATTTAACAATTGCTAGTTTACTGGGTAGCAACATGGCTTCCAGTAACTGCTCTACCAATGTAGCATGTGATATTCCCTTACCATCAGCACTTACAAAACCACGATTTTTCCAAATTACTCCAAAATCGTGTACCACTCCGTATGCATAGCGAGAGTCTGTGTAAATGGTTACCGTATTCTGAGATGATGCTTTACATGCTTCGGTCAATGCTATTAATTCTGCTGCTTGAGCTGAAACAAACGGTAACGCTCCAGAACAGATTACTGTGTCTGGTAACCTAACTACTGCAAATCCCGTCAGATATACTCCATCTGAGGGCTTAGAGCATGACCCATCTACAAACAATACATCTCCCTCCTTAAGGGGCGTACTTTCTAAGTCGCTCCTTACTGATGTCGTGTTGTGTATGTTTTGTAGGCAGTCATGATCTTCATTGCCTATGTCAGAGTTGTGTAGTAACAGTTTGGACAGAATTTGAGCAGGACCAGTGTGTGGTGGGTGATATTTGACAGTGAGGTTTGAGGTAGATGTGAGGATAGTTTCATACCCTGTTCTACGCTGTGCGGTCATGTGCTGCGTAGTGAGGTTCTTGAGAACATGTAGGACCTGGTGTGATGTATGCAAGGTTAGTTTGTGTGACAGCACAATTGTTTGTACTGCTTCTACCAAAATAGCGCATGCAGCTACTTGTCTTAAACACGCTGGGAACCCTTGCACAATCTCCTGCAGTTTCTTAGAATAGAATGCCACCGGTCTATAGCCTGAGCCATGTTCTTGTGCTAGTACGCCAACAACCGCGGTACCTGTCTCGCTGCAAAACAAATGGAAAGGCAGGTTATAGTTCGGCAAGCCCAGAGCGGGGCTAGAACACAATGCAGTCTTAAGTTCAGTGAATGCAGCGATATTCTCTGGCGTCCATTGCAGTGGGTCTGGCATATGCATCAATGTCAATTGTCTCAAGATGTTATCCCAATGGGAACAGTTCGGTATCCATTGGCGGCAATAGGTAATCATCCCCAGAAAAGACAACATAGCAGCTTTCGTCTTGGGTTTGGGGAGAGTGGCAATTACCTTGACTCGATCTGGCGAAAGGAGTCTCTGTCCTGGCTGTAGTATGAAGCCTAAATATTTGACAGTTTGTTGCACCAACTGTATCTTGTGTGGTGAGACCTTATGACCTGTAGCAGCGAGATGCTCCATCAGACTATGCGTATCCAGAGTGCACGCTTCCTCAGTTTGACTGCAGAGTAGTAAATCATCCACATACTGCAGCAAAACAGAGTCACCGGGCGGACACCAGTCAGCAAGAGTCATGCGCACTATCAGGCTGTAAGCCGTGGCGGAATCGCAATATCCCTGTGGTAAACGAGACCACCTAAATTGTTCACCTTTGTAGGTAAACGCAAACAAAGATCTTGTGTTAGGGTGTACCGGAATGGAAAAGTAAGCTGAGTTCAGGTCTATTACCGTGAAATAGATCGCTGTAGCAGGTATGGCTGTAATGATCGCTGTAACATCTGGTACTATAGGCGCTAATGGTTGCACTAATTGATTAACTGCGCGCAAATCTTGTGTAAAACGCCACTGCGAACTGTTAGGTTTCGGTACTGGGTTAACTGGTGTGTTGTATGGTGAGACAGTTGGTTCTATCACTCTCTTTGTGAGTAACTCCTTAATGATCGGTTCGATACCTGCTTCCTTCTCTGCAGATAATGGGTACTGTTTAATGTAAACCGGACTTACTCCTGGCTTTAGTGTGGCCTCATATGGTGTACATGAGATGAGACCTGGGTCAGTGTGAGAAGTAGCCCATACCCGTGGGTCAATGTCCTGTAATGATAAAGGTATGTCAGTAGAAAAAAGATTCCATTCTATATCCCATATCTCGTCAATAGGTAAATACTTGTCCTGTAATACAAGCTGCTGTCCTTGAGCCCATATGAAGGCTCCTTTGTCTGATGCAATGTAGACAGTCGTTGGTGTGATCCATACACCTTCAATGCGAGCAGACACATCTGAGTGTGCTTCAGGGTCATGCATCTCTGCTTCTGGATCATAGACAATACATGAAACAGGATTAGCAAATGTCATGCGTGTGTAAGGCATATCACCATGGATGGCAAAATCTGACAATTTGGTCAGTTGTTCAACTAATCTGTCTGGCATTGTTAACCCTCGGACTTTGAGTCTGCCAGTATCATGCTGAAAAAGAGAAAGATCATAATCATTGGGGGAGAGATGTGGAGAACTTACAATAATCCCCCCCTTGTCATCAATGCTTATGTCAATTTGCATTTTGGCCATGAGATCACGTCCTAATAAATTCACTGGACATTGTGGAATAACCCTGAAAGGGTGCTTCCAGTGTTTGTCAGACCTAGGATTTAATTGAACTGACAAAATGGGAGTGTTGTAACATTTAGTGAGAGTACCCTCAATACCCATAGAGGACTCGTCTGCTTGCTGCATTGGGCCCTTGTAAGAGTGTTTATTAAGACAAGAACGCGTTGCACCTGTGTCTACAAGAAAATCAGTTAATCTGCCATTGACATACAATGATAGTAATGGTATATCTAACCATCCATTAGACACAGAAGCTTGTGGGCAGACGAGGGTTTCCGTCCTCGGGCATCCCTATTGGCTATAAGGCATCTCTTGGTTCCATGCAACATTATATTGAGGGCTGGAAACATTTTGGCCCTGATAATTGTGACTTTGTTGGGGCCTCTGAGTGTTTTGCTGCATGTTTCTGCTGCTATTCTGCTGGTATTGTGGTTGGCCCTGCTGACCATAGCCTTGATGCTGCCTGTGATTTCCCTGACTTTGATAATCCTGCTGCTGATAATTTTGTTGTTGGTTGTTACCCTGAGAAGGGGCCCAACATTCCTGTCTCCAGTGTCCCTGTTTGCCACAGTTAAAACAAGTGCCTGGTCTGCGCTGGTTATTCCCTTGGGCTCCCCTACCCCTTCCTCTATTGTGACCTCCCCTGCCCCTGTAATGATTTCCTCTAGCATTCTGCACTGAGCCATCGTGAGCATGCATAACAGTTTCAGGCGGGGGAGGGGGTGGGGGCAACGGTGTACGATCTGGGAAAGCTCCTGCACCATCCTTAATGGCCAGGTCACCCATTATCTTATCGGGCGTCATTGTCTGCCAACCAGTCACAGTCATGTAAACAATCTGTCTATGTGTGTCGCATAAACCATTAAGTAAAGATTGTACATACAAAATATTCATCTCGTCGTCTGTTGCCTTAGGGTATTGCATACCTGCAGTATTAACCCATTCGTTCTTAAATCTGCGGCAAAAATCAGTAACTGACTCATCATCTTTCTGCTTAAGAGTCATAATCAGACCTACATTTTTCCTGGATCTGCCTTGCTCAAAAAAGTATTTCTCCAATAGTTCCCACATTTTGGCAATAACACCTGGATTATCCCAAACAAATTCACCTTCTGCTGGTGCACGGTCAGCAGAACTCAATAAACTGAAGCTGCCCCTCTTACCGGGTGCATCAAACTTCTTACTCAAGTATATGTCAGCCTTAGACCAATCAATGTCAATGTGTCCTGTCAAACAATCTAGGCAAAATCTAATGTCACCTCCTGTAAATTGATACCCTTGACTTTTCTTTTTAAGGTATTTAATTGCACCACTTGGATTTTTAAAAGGATTCGGGCAGCCTTTAGCCCATGATTCCATTAATGTGGTGTCTACAGAGTGAATCAAGATATCATTTCCTAAAGTCATAAACGGCAATGCTAACTCAACCCCTGCTTCAGCACAATCCTGTTTGTCAGCTTGTTGTGTCGTTTGTAATGCCTGTCGTGTTCTATGTGATATGGGGGAATCCTGTCTCGGAGTATTATACCTTCTGATTTCATCAGCGAGTTTAATTGAATCAGCTAAAGTGTCAGCTAACAATGATTCGTATTCGCGCTTCTGAGCGGTGCGAATTAAATCTTTCCTAGAAACATTTCTCGGTGTGAAAACAGATGATTGCGGTGTAGCTAGGACAGGTTTGGCATTACTATGTGCGGGAGTTAATTTTGCAGCACGTGAATCATTGAACACGTCTTTAAATTCCTTGAATTCCTCAGTCAGTACCCTTACAGAAGCACAGAATTCCTTAACTCTATCACTGCTGGCCCCTGCAGCTGACTCAGACGTCACAGAAGCTGCTGAAACAGTGTTTTCTTTAAGTTTACTTAAAGGCAATCGGCTAGTGGGTGAGGGTATGTCGGAATGAGATGAATCCGAACCAGAATCTTCCCCTTCACTCTCCCCGGAGACAGGGGGTGAACCATGAGAAGAAAGTCTTGTGGGGCTTACGACAGTGGCAAGCTGTCTTTTTGGGCTTTTTTTAGAGGATGACTTATGATGCTCATATTCAGAGCGGTGTACCACCTCTGATTCTGCATCGTTTCTCAACTCCACATAGGTGGATTGAGAGGGCTGTGGGCAAATGTCATTACTCTCCTCCCTTCGTACGGGTGTAGGAGGTTTGTGGTGGCTTGCAGCATAGTGTGATAACACTGCCAACATGTTAGGATCAAAACTTGGAAATAGTGGCACAGGTGTGATAGGACTATACGGGGGTACTTGTAACATCACACAAGGCGGCGGTGGTGGGGGCAAAACATCAGGAGGTAATAACTCCTGTGGGGGTGCATTAGGGGCTTGGGAATACATTGTAGTGAGATTATCGGGCGGTGGTGGCCAAATTGGCTCATCACATTTTGGGGCTTTGTTTCGTCTCGCCTCATCAATGTGAGGTGCAACTTTTACCCAAATGCGGCCACATAATGCCATATAATGCATGTCCCACTCGGGATCAGGCTGAAACCATAGCCATTCAGGATCTCCACCCAAACATAATCCTTTTATCATTGTCATATGATATGCGGCAAAACTACCTTCCCTCGGGAAAGGGTTGGAAGACTGCATTCTTTCAGACCACCCAGCCATATTATCCACAAAAGGAACAGTGTAAAAATCTGACGTACATGCACTGACAAAATCTTTAGGAGTTTCTATGTCAGGGTTATATTCTCTGTTAATGATAAGTGTAACAGTCGGCTTCCTGCTGGGAGTTGTGCAAGCTATGTCAACAGATACATTGCTATTATTACAATCATTGTTTCCCCTAGGGCCACGTTTGGAGTTGGAAATTCCCATCATTCAGGCAATGCAAATCGTACTTGATTTACAAAACAAAAAATCAAGGTCGGTTTGCACTGTAAAAAGGTATGGGCAACACAGCGTAATATCATGCACTTATATACTTAGCACTTATACACTTAGCAATTATATACTTAGCACTTATATACTTAGCACTTTATATACTTAGCACTTATACACTTAGCACTTTATATGTCTTATATATCTTATCTTATATATATAACGACATGCCCATGCACAATAATACAGGAAAAAGAAAAAAATCCCTTAAAAATCCCTTACAATCCTCCTCCCCCCTTAAAAAAAAATACACTTTTCCCACAGACACTATAAGAGTTTTTCAAGCAGATACCCAACTATATCGCTTGTTCCTATCTCTCAACAGGGACTATAACCCTGTGTATATACTTCTGTCAAGGATTCATATAATCCTGACTTCACTTCGAGCCTTTACTCAAGTGTTTCTATGGTTTTCCTTAACCTTGGATCATCCGGTGCAGCGGTAACTCTAAAAACTTCTAAACCTTAAAACCTTATGGGCTCTTTGGGCAAGAAGACACAGACGGATAATATACAGATAAAATATATATCTTGTACGCTTACCCCGAATGTGGCTTCTTTCCCAACTTCCGACACCATGAAAATAAGTGCCCTTTGTATTCTCCAACGTCTTAGCGTGAAAATACACCGTCTGCCAACTCAAGGACGACTCCACCTCCGGAGGATTTAACCCCACTCTTATAGCGCTGATGACCTGGGAAAACAAAATGGTGGACGAGCTCGGGAGAAAGCAGTAATTGAGTCAGACAGTGAAGCTTTGTCAAAGAACTGTTCTCTCTCATTTATTGAAGGGTTACAGCCAGTTTATATAGCAAACTTGGGCATAGAAAAACACAGATATGAGAACATACTTCCCCTTTTACTTCACAGTCTGTCTATCTCAGCAAAATGACAGTTAGACAGTTTATGGTCTGAGAAAGGGGCACATTTCCTAGTTAGGAGGCCGTTAAGGAAATGGCAGTATGTTGTGAAATGCATTGTTGTGTAACTTATGCCCAGTACGGCTGAAGACAAGTTCCTGTTTTCTACAGGGCAAAATAAGTCTGAATGAGTCTGAACAAACACAGTTCAGCTAAAGATAAGTAGGTGACAGGTCAAGTCACATTCTCAGACCTGCCTGCACAGCACAATTACATATGGCATATGGCATGTGATTAGTTCCTGAGACTTAAACGTTAGTACAGAATAGTTATAGAAAAATGGTTATCCAGCAATCAAAATGGAGTCCCCCCTTATATGCACATTTACAATACCTCAGCTTAATTGAACTCTCTCCTCTGACATCTACCCTTATCTCTAACCTCTCCTCACTTTCTGCTTAAACTAACTATCTTGTTAACTCTTACAATGCTATCATCTCCTCCTCCCTCCTCCTCCATCATCTATATGCCCCTTCTAGGCTCTGACACACTCATCCCTCTAAGGCCGTGATTATCATGGGCACACGCTTGGTCGTCCACAGTGCGTGCGAGCGATGCAGGGCTTCCCCGTCGCCTCGGACCTCAGTGCGGGGATTGCTGGAGCGACAGGCATGCGCTAACTTTGCCTTCTGTTGCGTGCTTACTATAGACGCAGCCTAACCCATGCATTGGTTTAATTCACAAGCACGCTCTCATCACACTTCATCACATCACACTGCTGCTCTTAACACCTATGGAGGAAATCTCACAGTCTGATTTTCTACACTAAACCTTTGTCCTGTTCTGTAAAACTCTGCTCCTTTTTTTAAGGTCAAACACTACTTTTTCCTCACTCATCAACACTCCAATTTAATTCACACTGTCTTCTATGTATTTGAGTCCCACCACTGACTTTCTCCTCCCACTTAACATCCATCCTTTATTTCTCCTCAAGCCTTTGCTCACTTGAGGCAAGGTGGATGCCATCCACAAGTAGATTCGTTCTCTCCCTTCCCCCTCTCTCTTTTTCTATCTAGATCTCATTGCACTCTTGACTCCTTTTCTCCTGTCACAAAGCTGGAACCTGATCTTCTCTTCTCCCTCTACCACATGCCCTCTCAATCCTATATTCTCACTCTCACTCTCACCCACATCTTCAATTCCTCCATATCCTTTGGCTCTTTCAACTCTTCCTTTTAAGCATGCAGTGGTCACCCCTATTCTCAAAAATAACCTTGACCTTGTGTGAATTTCTAACTATCGCCCTGTATCCGTCCTACCATTTGCCTCCTAATTGCTAGAACGTCTTGTGATCTCCGTTTGATCAACATTCTTAAATCACATGCTCCTCTGGGCCCTTCACAATCTGCCTTTCCCAATGTAACCAATTATGTACATAAAGAAAATTCCCAAGGTCCATTTTACTTACTAATCCTGCTTGATCTCTCTTCTGCTTTTGATACTGTCAATCACTCTTCTCATTCATATTCTAAACTCTTTCTTCGTATCCGCAGCAAACTTATATCCTGGTTTTCATCATACTTCTCCATCACACATTCTCCATCTCTGTTGCTAACGTGTCTTTGTCTCCTGTTGTTTTGTCTGTTGGTATACCTCAGGACTCTGTTCTGGGACCTCTCTCACTACATACTATCACTAGTTGACCTTATCAACTATTTTGGCCCTTGATATCATCTCTATGCAGATGATACACACACCTATCCACCCTACCGTCACTCCTGCAATTTAGTTCCTAGTTTCGGGTGGCCTCCTGGCTATATCCTCCATGGATGACACTCTTCTGCCTTAAACCTAATGTCTAAAACTGAGCTCCTCATATTTCCCCCTAAATCTGGCCTAATATCACCTTTCTCCATCGCAGTAAACAGTACTACCATCATCCTGTCATGAAAGCACATTGCCTAGGAGTAACATTTGACTCTTCCCTTTCCATCTTCATTCACGACACTGGCTAAAGTTTGTTGATTCTTTCTCTGTAATATTTCCAAGATTTGCCCTTTTCTCTGTCAATCTACTGCTAAAACGCCAATGCATGCCCTTATCGTATGGGTTAACATACTGCTAACAGGGCTCCCTGCTTCACAACTTTCTCATTTGCAATCTATCCAAAACTCTGCTGCTTGAATAATTTCCCTTTCTCCCACAACAGTATCTGCTCATCTCCTCCTCCTTAAATCCCTCTCCTTGCTTCCCATCAAGTTTCAGATCACCTACAAAGTTCTCCTCCTTACCTTTTTGTTAAGGTTCTCTATTAGTGGTGTACCGAGTACCCGGCGTTACCCGACACATTTCCAGCTACCCGGACATTACTCGAAACCGGCCACTGAGAAGTGGACTTGGCCGGGTAATACCCGGCGTCGGGTAATGTCAGGGCAGCTGGAAATAATCTTTTATACTTACCTTTCCTAAGACATCTAGGATCAGCAGCAGCAGTCCTCTGATGTTGGCAGCATCAGAGGTGTCTTCACCTGGCGGGGGGAGCTGCAGGAATCACTTCCACAGCACCGAAGCAGGTAAGCTGTGTCTGTGAGCCTGCAGCTCCCCCGCCGGCTGAAGACACCACAGATGCTGCCACCGTCACAGGACTGCTGCTGATCCTAGATGTCACTGCCACCCGGAAGGTAAGTGCCAAACCGTGTACCCGACCGGGTAGAACCTTTCATTTTGGCCGGGTACCCGTTACCCATTTTTTTATAGTTGAGGACCCAGTCCAACACTATTCTCTATTCATCTGCTCCTTCCTACATATCATCTTTGGTCTCGTTATGCCCTTCCTCGTCTCCTAAGCTCTACTAATAACTGTCTCCATTATACTTCTTACACCTCTACTGCGCACTCGCTCTCTTGCCTGAAACCCTTTCCCATCAATTTACCTGTGAAACTCACACACACTCAGTATATGCCAACATACCCTCTTCCACCCACATTTAAGATCAACCTTAAAATTCACAACTTAAATGAAGCATTTCAATAGCTTTTACTCGTTGCTACTGTCACTCATTCAGTCACTAACTATTGTTCCCAAGAAGTGCTTTATACTACAAGTACCCACCATTAAGGACAAGCATTGTCATCTACTGCACTTGTTCCCCCACCTGTTGTCTCTCTATAAGTCTCCTTACATTTCTCTTAGATTGTAAACTACCCAGGACAGGGATTTACTTTCCTATTGTCTGTTTTTGTTTGTTGAACTTATTGTATAATAATTTCCTGTACTTTTTGGTCTCTCTTGTAAAGCGCTGAGTACACAATGGGTGGTATATAAATAGAGATATATGCAGAGTCTAGAGACAAGGCACACGTGTATAGGTAGCTACAGTTTATCCGGGACCGTATGCATCCTTGAAGTGCCTGTCCCAGTTATTTTCTATTGATTGCAATGTAGGAGTGTCTGTCCTGTCTTATTTTTTTTATTATTATTATTATTATTATTATTATTATTATTATTATTATTATTATATATACAAAGATATATACAAAGATTGTTTCCTGTCGTTAGCATGACATTGTGTGACACAGTGTGATGTCATTGATTCAGTAGATTGTGTGCAGACCGGGACTGCAGTACAGTTTCACTGACATGAATAACTTGTGTGGTAGAAGCTCTAGAAGGAGCACAGCTGTGGGAGGGAGGTGGATTTGCTTTGTATCACATGGTTTGGAGCAAGGTTCATTGTATGTATCGTCAATAATAATTATAATAATAATAATGCAATGCTTAACTTTTTTATTTCAAGAGGAAAGACTGCAGAACAGAAGTGAATATTGAAGCCATGTGTTCATTTTCTTGCAAAATAGAAAATTGAAGGACAGTTGAAGAGGAGGAAAATGACTACACAGAGACAGATAAGCAATGTGTATATTTCTCATTTAGTATTTGTCGTTTTATTGACTCCAAAAAATCCGGCTGCTAAGGGTTTCGCATTGGACATATTCACCTCTACTCCACCCCTTCCTGTGATCTGTACCATGCAGATTTTTGTTGATTCAATACATCATGAATAGAGTGTGGCTACAGTATGAAGTACTGACCCAAGGACCACATCTACTACCATTCATAACAAGAACATGTGCAGTAGCGCACTGCTGCAGTTCTATGTTATTGCTATGAAAGGTTGAGGTGGTGCAATCATATGAATCTTGAGTGGGAGGGATCCTGTTTGCATCATTTAATTTGATCTAGGCCAGTAGAGTATATAACTCTCAGTACAGGTTACATATGGCATCAGTATTAGTGATTTAAAGAACAGAAAAACAGGAGTGGAGAACAAAACCAAGTAATGTTGAAGTTACTACTTTTTACTATTTACTTGGTCAGTCTGTACTGTCTACTCCCCACACAGCTGCTAAGGGTTTCCATTTGAGATACATTCACCTTCTACTCTGCACTACTGTGCTACCCTCTATTCAGAGATGAGTTCAAGTCATGTTTACCACTCTAAATCGCTCTGCAGTCATTGATTCAGCACATCATGGGTAGAGCATGGCTATAGATACAGCAAGCTTTATTTTACCCTAATATTGCATCAAAAAATAGAATATCACTCAGTTTCCTACAGATTTACTGATGCTGATAATGCAGAATCTCACCCTCCCATCATAATACACCAGAGGAAGAAATAATCCTTGCTATATATGTACATTGTGTGACATATTGCCTCCATGACCATTGATGGCAAATACATATTCTGTATAGAGCAGCTGTGTTATGATGTAGTTGTTATTGATCATCATTGAGATATAATCACAAGAATCTTATGCAAAGGGAAACTGTCATTAGCATAGTGGGATTTCAGCCCCCAAACTTCTGTAATATTAATGCAATGTCTTACTTTTATTGCAGTGAACACCGAAGAGACGGATCTACTACAACAGCAAAATGATCATGCAGTTGACAATATGTTGTTCTGGTAATGTGCACAATTATTATGTATGGGCTCCACACCACAGTGCTGGACATATTTTGTTAACTTCAACACTACCCCTACCATGGAGATGTCTTCCTGTGATTGGTGTTACTGATTCAGTACATCATATGCACAGTGTGGCTATTATATGATGGATTGATTTAATGAACCCACCAAACACTGATGACATCTGTATCATCTTCTGTAAAGTGCATCTACAGCAGGATATTATCAGCATTTGGGGTGATATAATCAGAGGCATCTATGTGCTTTTGTGCTGGGTAAAGTCCTCCAGCTGAACCGCCCCCCGCCCCCCACCCCCCTACACCTCCTGCCACACAGGCAAACTTACTTACACACACAGCACACTTACTTATGCACACTGACACTTGGCATACCTACACACACACACCCCACAGCCACTGGCATGCATGCAGAGTCCTGGGCATGCAGGATGGGCATGCAGAGTACAGAATATCTCCACCTTGCTCTGGCCCGTACTCTTGGCCTACCCCCAGCATCTGTCACCCACAACCTCTTTTCCCTCCCTGTAAATTGCTGCACTAACACACCTTGGTCAGCGCTGCAACCGATCACAGCACCGGATCATGTCACTGTGATAGGAAGCAGTGCTAATTGACCGGTCAATCAATGCCACGTGGCAACATACGCACCAAAAGAGATTTCCATGCCCCCTGACAGGCTACTCCCTGGGCAGTGACCCTGCTCATCTTCCACCTCTGATCACAATATTCTCTCTTGGAGAGTGTAGCAAATTGGAGTTGGGGGAATTTCACCTCTGCAGTGCATGTAGAGTCCTGTATGCAGAGTACAGAAAGTCTCCACCTTAGTCTGGCCCGTACTCTTGGCCTACCCACAGCATCTGTCACCCACAAATAATACATACACTAATACTCCCCACAATACACACTTTAATACCTCCTCAATAATAATCTCCCCAATAATATTATAGTCTTAAACACAATATACACAATACCCCCTAACACAAGATACCCAATCTAACACTCTCCTCTGCACCTCAACATAATATACACACTATAATACCCTACACACAATATAATACTCCCACACACACACAATATACACACTATCCTCCTACCGCCATAAAACACAACCAATAATACACACACACTTTGTGGATGTTGGGACCAGCTCCTTGCATGCACCAGTGAAAGAGAGAGGCCTGCCATCCGTGCCTCCCTCCGTTTCCCATCTTCTCCCTGTCTCTCTCCCTCCCTTTCTTTGCATCTCCCTGCATCTTTGCGTATACCCAGTCAGTGACGGCTCCGGTCACGTGATGCCTTAATATGGGCTTATCCATATATCTGTTGCAGAGATGGAGAGAGACCTGGAGATTTTACATTTCCTTATAATTCATATTGGTACTTAGTACGGGCACTTATTGTTTTATCAGTACTGGGTACCTGACCGTACTGGCCTACGAGTGAGAAGGCAATATTGGCATCACACAGTTACTGTTGAATATGTCATTCAATCCATTTTGAAAATAGTAATGCAATGTGGTTTTGTTTTGTTTGCTTTTTGCAGTAATGAAGAATGAAAAAGTTATATTAAAATTAAATTGGAGGGGAACTGGATTCAGCATTTCTTCATGAACTCTGCACTTGTGAGCATTGACCTTCTTGAGTGCCCTGACAGGTACACGCAACTTTAAGACTATAATCTTCATCAACTGCTGTGCAAGCTTTCGTGCTATACCTCCCCCTCCGGTTTTGATTTATACATTTGCTCTCTCAATTCATGTCCTCTAATATCTGGAGGCTCTCTCCTAGCATTTCTCTCTACCACAGCACGTCATCCCAATGTAACCTCTCTTGTTCTTTCTGTTTACTGTTTCCTCACTGCTCTGTAAAACTTTTCTAATTTCTCTAACTTCCACACTCCTGCTTTTATCCACATGTTCTATACACTTTCCTTCCCCTACCTTTGCATGTGTCTACACAAAGCACCATTTGTACAGACCTCTATTGCAGCTATTTCTGCACTGCTCAATGAAATGCTCTCCTGCACATCCTATTCTCTTCCACCTTCCCTCATTCTCTACGCCCCCTCTCAAAGCCCCCTCTCTCTATGTCTCCTCTCTCTACGCCTATCTGTCTCATTCTCTTGACGCCCTTCTCTCTCTACATATCCCTATCTCTGTCTCTCTCTACACCTATCTCTGTGTCTCCTTCTATGCTCGCTGATGTTGGGGGATATCTCTTATAATCTTGGACCGGCTCATATACACATCAGGCCTCCCTACTAAGAGTGTTAACCTATCTAATGTAATCCACATTCCTTTCCTTACTTTTCTCTTCCCTTCTCCTGTGCCCTCTGGAATGTCCACTCTTACTAACAAGGCTCTAGTTGTACATAACCTCTTCTGCTCTCATCAGTCACAATCAGTCATTCCCCTCACTGCATCTTACCTGTCCCACTGATTTGCCTCTGCTTAATTAAACTCTCCTCTGACATCTACTCTAACCTCTCTTCTCTCTTCTCTCTCTCTCTTTCTGCTTAAACTAACAATCTTATTAACTCTTACAATGCTATCCTCCTATCTATATGCCCCCTATAGGCTCTGACACACTCATCCCTCTAACCCACACCTTTGGCTAAATTCCCAAACACACTCATCACACTTCCACTCGCTGTTCTTAATACCTACGGAGGAAATCTCACACTTTGTTTGATTTTTCTACAGTAAAAATGTCTCCTGTCCTGTATAAAGCTGCTCTCTAGGGCTAAATACACTACTTTTTTCCACACTCATCAACACTCAAATTTAATTTACGCTGTTTTTTTCTCTGTATTTGACTCCCTCCACTGACCTTCTCCTCCCACTTGCCATCCTTCCTACACTTTTCCTCAAGCATTTGACTACTTCAGAGGCAAGGTGGATGCCACCCAAAAGGAGATTCCTTCTGTCCCTTCCCCCTTCTCTCCTTCTACCCAAATCTCCTTCTGCACTTGACTCCTTTTCTTCTCTTACAGAGCTGGAAGCTAATCATCTTCTATTCTCCCTCTACCACATGCCCTCTAGATCGTATCCCCTCACACCTTACTGCATCTCTTAGTCCCCACTCTCACCCACATCTTCAATTTCTCCCTATTCTTTGGATTTTTGCCCTCTTACTTTAAGCCTGTAGCGGTCACCCTTTTGTCAGAAACAAACTACACCCTATGTGCCTTACTAACTACCGCTCTGTATCCCTCATGCTGTTTGCCTTCTAATTGCTAGTGTCAACATTCTTAAATCACATGCCCTCCTGGATCCTT
This sequence comes from Ascaphus truei, assembly GCF_040206685.1. NCBI lineage: Eukaryota > Metazoa > Chordata > Amphibia > Anura > Ascaphidae > Ascaphus > Ascaphus truei. The sequence continues at coordinate 53,595 of NW_027454255.1, read as the reverse complement.
TACAACCTGCCTTTCGTACAGCACGTTCTACAGACTGTGCTTAAAGCTAATTCCCAAGGTTTTTCCCTACTAATCCTACTTGATCTATCGGCTGCGTTTGATGCTCTCAATCACTCTCCTCCTTCATATTCTAAACTCTCTCTTGGTATCAGTAACAAAGTTCTATCCTGGTTTTCATCATAACTTTCCTGTCACACATTCTCCATCTCTGTTGCTAACATGTCTTCGTCTTCTATTGATCTGTCTGTGGGTATACATCAGGTCTCTGTTCTGAGATCTCTCTTTCTCTCTACATACTATCATTTGGTGACTTCATCAATGCTTTTGGCCTTAGATATAATCTCTATGCGGATGATACACACACAAATCTATCCACCCCTGTTCTCACTCCTGCAATCCAGTCCCTACTCTTGGGTTGTCTCCTGGCTATATGCTCATGGATGGCACTCCACTGCCTTAAACTTAATGTCTAAAACTGGGCTCATATTATCCCCTTTCTCCATCACAGTAAACAGTACTACCATCTATCTTGTCATCAAACATGTTGCATAGGAGTAACATTTGGCTCTTCAATTCCATCTCCATTCACATGCACGGCTATGGGTAAAATGTGTTGCCTCTTTCTCTGTAATATTGCCAAGATCTTCCCTTTCCCCTCTCAACCTACTGCTAAAACTCCAATGTATACTGTTATCCTATAGGTTATTTTAACATACTACTAACAGGCCTCCATGCTTCACAACTTTCTCCTATGCAAAACTCTGCTGCTTGAATTATCTCACTTTCTTCCACAACAGTCTCTGCTCATCTCCTTAAATCCCTGTCCTGGCATCCCATCAAGTTTTTGTATCACCTACAAAGTTCTCCTCCTTACCTTTTTGTTAAGGCTCTCCATTAATCTGCTCCTTCTTGCATATCATCTTTGATCTCTCGTTATGCCCTTGCTTGTCTCTTGCACTATAACCATAACTGTCTCCTGTAAACTTCTTTCACCTCTACTGTTCTCTCACTTGCCTGAAACCATTTTCCATCACTGCACCGTACATGTGAAACTTCCTCACACTCAGTATATGCCAACATAACCTCTTCCACCCACATGTAAGACCAATCTTAAAATTCACGACTTAAATCAAGCATTTCAAAAACTTTGACTCGTGGCTACTGTCCCACACCCACAGTCACTGCTAACAACTATTGTTCCCAAGATGTGCTTTCTACTAATTGTACCCACCATTAAGGACAAGCATTGTCATCTACTGCACTTCTTCCCCCAACTGCTGCCTCTCTTTAAGTCTTCTAACATTTCTATTAGATTGTAAAGTTCCCAGGGCAAGGATTTACTTTCCTATAATCTGTTTTTATTTGTCGCACTTATTTTTTAATTATTTTTCCCCTCTCCCCTAATGATATACATATAGGTTTTCCTGTCATTTGCATGACAGAGTTATTATGGTTAACTATTGCATCATGTAGACTGCCTTTTCAGTGTGATGTAATTGATTCAGTACTTTGTGTGCAGACTGTGACTGCAGTACAGTGTCACGAACATTAATGACTTGTGTGGTAGAAGCTCTAGAAGGAACACAGCTATGGGAGGGAGGTGGATTTACTTTGGATCACATGGTTTGGCGCAAGGTTCATTGTATGTATGATCATAACCATGCAATGCTTAACTTTTATTTCAGGAGGGAAGAACAGTGAATATTGAAGCCATGTGTTTCTTTTCTGTCAGAAGAGAAATTTTGAAAGACAGTTGAAGAGGAGGAAAATGACTACACAGAGACAGATAAGCAATGTGTATATTTCTCATTTAGTATTTGTCGTTTTGTTGACTCCACACAATCCAGCTGCTAAGGGTTTCGCATTGGACATATTCCCCTCTACTCTACCCTTCCTGTGATCTGTACCATGCAGGTTTTTGTTGATTCAATACATCATGAGTAGAGTGTGGCTGCTGTATGAAGTATTGACCCAAGGACCACATCTACTACCATTCATAACAAGAACATGTGCAGTAGCGCACTGCTGTAGTTCTATGTGTTTTATTAAAGGTTGAAGTGGTGCAATCATATGAATCTGGAGTGGGATGAATCCTGTTTGCATCATATGGTTTCATCTAGGCCAGTAGAGTATATCTCTCAGTACAGGTTACACATGGCATCAGTAGTAGTGATTTAAAGAACAGAAAAAACAAGAGAAACTTCAATGTTGATAACAAAGCCAAGTAATGTTGAAGATACTCCTTTAACTATTTATTTGATCAGTCTGTACTGTCTACTCCCCACACAGCTACTAAGTCTTCCATTTGAGATACATTCACCTCCTACTCTGCACTGCTGTTCTGTCCTCTATTCAGAGATGAGTTCCAGTCATGTTTACCACTCTGAATCACTCTGCAGTCATTGATTCAGCACATCATGGGTAGAGCATGGCTACAGATACAGTAAGCTTTATTTTACCGGCTGATCATCCATAATATTGCATTAAAACATAGAATATTACTCAGTTTCCAAAAGATTCAGTGATGCTAATAATGCAGAATCTTACAACACATCCCATCATAATGCACCAGAGGAAGAAATAATCCTTGCTACACTACCGACACGTTTTATTGAAGCACGGCTAGCACCGCAAGCCGGGGGATGCCCCGGCGTGCTAGCCGCACTCCCTCAGCGTGCCGCGCATCACCGATGCACGGTCACGCGTCATCGGGTGCCTGCGCCCCCTGCACGCGCGTCCAGGGCTCCCCGAGGGAGCACTGGTGTCCCGCGATGTGGGGGACAGCGGCAGGGGGTTCCGGGGGACCCGACGGACCCGGCAGCGGAAGGGAGAAAGCCCCGATCGGAGGGCGCTCCGCTGCTTCGGCGTGCGCCCGGCACCCTCCGGCGCGTGCCAGGTTACTGCTGCGGCCAAGAACGGGCAAATGCTCGAATAAACTCGGCCGCAGCAGTATATCTGTACATTGTGTGACGTTTGGCCTCCATGACCATTGATAGCAAATACATATTTTGTATTGAGCGGCTGTGTTATGATGTAGTTGTTATTGATCATCATTGAGATATAATCACAAGAATCTTATGCAAAGGGAAAATGTCTGCAGCATAGTGGGATTTCAGCTCCCAAACTTCTGTAATATTAATGCAATGTCTTACTTTTATTGCAGTGAACACTGAAGAGACGGATCTACGACAACACTGCACAGGACAAGAGCAAACACTACAAGCAGCAAAATGATCTTGCAGTTGCAAGTATGTTCTGTAATGTGCACAATTATTATTTATGGGCTACACACCACAGTGCTGGACATATTCTGTTAACTTCTACCCCTACCATGGAGATGTCTTCCTGTGATTGATTCAGTACATCATATGCACAGTGTGGCTATGATATGATGGATGGATTTAATGAACCCACCACCCACTGACATCTGCATCATCTTCTGTAAAGTGCAGCAGGATATTATCAGCATTTGGGGTGGTATAATCTGGGGCATCTATGTGCTTTTGTGCCTGGATAAGTTCCTCCAGCTGAACCACCCCCCTATACCTGCCACACAGGCATACTTACAGAGCACACTTACTTATGCACACTGACACTTGGAATACACACACACACACACACACACACACACAGACACTGTCATGCATGCAGTGTCCTGTATGCAGAGTACAGAAAGTCTCCACCTTACTCTGGCCCGTACTCATGGCCTATCCCCAGCATCTGTCATCCACAACCTCTGTTCCCTCCCTGTAAAGTGCTGCACTAACACACCTGGGTCAGCGCTGCAGCTGATCACAGTGCTGGATCATGATGTCAATGGGATAGGCAGCAGAGCTGATTGACAAGTCAATCAATGCAGCTCCGCAATATATGCACCAAAAGAGATTTCTGTACCCCCTGTCAGGCTACTCCCTGGGCAGCGACCCTTCTCACCCCTCTCATTCCACCTCTGATCACAATAATCTCTCTTGGAGTGTGTAGCAAATTGGAGTTGGGGGAATCTCACCTCTGTAGTGCATGGTCACAATCTGGGCACTGTACCCAAATATTGGGCAATGTGGCACGTCTTACAGTAGAGAATAGAATAAGTAACTATATTCTTTACTTGTGTATTAAGGAACTTATTTGCAATAAAAATTCAATCCACCTGGGACCAAGACTTTCTGGTTTTCTGAACAAAGTGGAATTGTTTTCCTATAATTTTATATTCTCTGAAATGTAACATCACAATAAAGTACTCCTATTTTTTTCCTTTGTGCTTTTTTATGGACTATTCCTTTATGTATTTCACTTAATGGGACTAATTACCTTACGATTAGATTTCACTTGTATTTTCTTGGGTTACTCTTTGGAATTTCTCTCTGTGTTCATTTATACTATCTTATTTAGAGCAGTCTTTGCCATTGGACCCCATTTCTTGCCAGAGAGATCTGTAACACAGAGTATTGAAGAGAGTACAGAACAGCGGTGAAGTAGATTTTTATGCTTCTAGGCAGCCTCCCTTCTCACCATGTATTCTGCCCCCGACGGTCTCTTGCACTGCTCCCTCCTACACCCACTCTCCTCACTCTTCCCTCCCCTCCCCGCTATCACTCAATGACCCCCTCTCATTCAATCCTGCTCCCTTACTCCCCCCTCACTCATTCTTCCTTCTGCACACACAATCCTCCCGAATATCACTCCCAAACAACACACACACTAATTCTCCCCACAATACACACTATAATACCTCCTTGTGACGATAGCTTCCACAGGCTTATTAATATTACACAAAAATAATTGGGTTTGAACTGAACGAGGCTTAAGATATAATAAATTGTATTTATTCCTTAGAATATAGGTGAACACAACAGATAATACAGTAACGAACAAGAAGTACACTTACTTAAGGGTTGGGGAATGAGAAGTATGATGTAGCATTTCTTTCAGCAGTGAGGAAATCATTCAGGTGATATCAGGTAACCATATCAGCAAACGAAGACAAAGGATATATGGGTGGACAGCAGTTTATAAACCATTCTCCTTCTATTCTTAACCTTAAGCACAGGGGATTGGTTTACAATTACCTCCAGCCACTCACTAACGTGGGAAAGCATTCTGACCCATGCCCCCCTGCTAGTTGGCACATGCGCAGTAGAACTCTGGGGGTCTCATTTCTGAAGCCCCACATTTACGTCAGGAATGCCAGACAGTCTACCATTTGGAGTTCTGGCAGGAAAACCTTTGTTGAAAGGTGTTAACTGGAACACTTAAGACCTGCCCTGGTTTGGGCTTCGGATAAACAGTGAGGGTGATAAAACTCTTTGAACAGCACTTAAATCCTAGACATAGCGGCGTCCCCAGGGCCATCTGCTACCTTATGGCCCAAAAGAATCTCTTCTGGGTCTTTGTCCATACCTTAAGATACACTATTAAGCATAAAACATAAACGTATTAAAATATCCGGTTCCGTTAGGTTTAGCAGGTCCAAACTTCCCAGTTTGCATTGCCAGAACTGGGACACCATATGGTCCAAAAAGCGACTTGCTACGACCTAAGAAACCGGAGTTACACCAATGCACATTAAATCATTTTAATACAAAAATCTCCATTGAAAAAGAAATCTCAGCTTTTCACTAAATCCCCATTGAAAACAACGGGCAGCTCCGCCATAGACTTTCAATGGTAAATCGCCGCCATTGAAGTCAATGGGGGTTTTCTGCCATTGAAGTTTATGGGAAAAGTCCCGAACTTCAAGGGGGTCCATACTCCGTCGGGTTGGTCCAAGCGGGTCAAGGATGGTTCTGCAGCGATGCCGGAGCAGTGGCTACAGATACCCCAAACCCTGATCCGCTGAACCCTCCGGAACCGGAGATATGGATTCCTAAAATTCAGCATTTCTCACTTAGTCATTTTTCTGAGCCGTTTCTGCCGCCGCCGGCAAAGCCTATGGCGCGACCCGCTCTATCTGGTTCGACCCTTATCGGGGGTCCAGGATTCGGGGACCCGGTGGTGGTCGAGTGGGGGGACGCTTAGGAACTAGGGGCAAAAAGAATTTTATCCCTAGGTGCCCTAAAACAGTTTATTTCCCCGCTAATTGACGTTGAACTTGACCCAGTGATTTTAGCTCTTTTGAAGGACATTGTATCCGCTTTGCGGTTTGCGGTCTGGACGGCAGCCAACTAGGTTACCTCGAGGCATCTCCATTGAAGTCAATGAGCCCATTGACTTTCAATGGGAAACCGCCGCTCTCCCTCTCGGACGCCACCTGCTGGTCACTACAGGAAACAGGACGAAAACAGCACAAATTCCTATTGAAATGCATTGAGCCCTAATGGCGGCCAATGGGGACCTGCAAAATGGTGCCCGAAAAGGCGGGAAACTTACACAAAGAGCTATAATCATTAAAGAATTATTAACCCTTGTGCTCCCGGATGGATTCTAGTGTGTGTGTGATGCAAACACTGAGTAACCAGACATTACAATGGAACAGGGGAAAATACATTTACATGTCATAACAAGGGTTACATCACATTTCTGGACCTCAGCCCAGTTAACCCCTTGTCTCCCTGGTGCGGTCAGGGGTGGCCAAATGGGGTGCAACCCCTTTAATACCGGGCCACCCCCTCTCTCCCTCTACACCTCCCCTTCTTAATGCGTGTCCTGTGGCCCACTGGCCCTGACGGGGACTGGGGCACTGCTGGCACCATTAATGAATTCAGTCTCAGAGGGATAGTCCTGGCGTGAAAGTCCATCAGCATTGCTGTTTTCACTACCCTTTTTGTGCTGAATGGTGAATTCAAATTCTTGCAAAGCCAAGCTCCATCTCAGCAGTTTGGCATTTTCCCCTGATACCCTCTGTAGCCAGCTCAGGGGATTGTGGTCGGTAATGACCGTGAAAGCCCTCCCATAGACATAGGGCTGGAGCTTTTTGAGTGCCCACACAATGGCCAAGCACTCCTTTTCAATGGTGGCATATGCCACCTCCCTGGGGAGCAGTTTGCGACTGAGATACACCACAGGGTGCTCTTTGCCGTCGTCCCCCACCTGGCTCAACACAGCCCCCACACCAAAGTCTGAGGCATCAGTCTGAATAAGAAAATGCTTGGTATAATCTGGGGCAGCCAGGATGGGGGCCTCAGCAAGCGCAGCTTTCAGTGCCTGGAAAGCAGTTTCACAGGCAGGAGACCAGGTAATAAGCACAGGCAGTTGCTTCTTAGTCAGATCAGTCAGGGGTTTGGCCACGGCGCTGTACTGTGGGACAAATTTCCTGTAGTACCCTGCGGTGCCCAAAAAGGCCATGACCTGTTTCTTGGTTTTTGGAACAGGCCACTGAACTATGGCTTCTACCTTGGCTGGCTCTGGCTTGAAATGCCCTCCACCCACCCTGTGCCCTAAGTACAGGACTTCTGCCATACCTACCATACACTTAGTGGGTTTTAAGGTAAGCCCAGCCTCCCTGATTCTATCCAGCACCGCAGCTACATGTCCTATGTGGGATTCCCAGGAATTACTAAAGACAGCAATGTCATCTAAGTAAGCCCTGGCATAGCTCTGCATCCCTTCCAGTAACCTATTGACCAGGCGTTGGAAGGTAGCCGGGGCATTATTCATCCCAAATGGCATCACCAAAAACTCATAGAGGCCACTTGGAGTGAAGAATGCTGACTTCTCCCTAGCCTCCAGGGTCAGGGGAATCTGCCAGTAGCCTTTGCTCAGATCCATGGTGGTCAGATACTTTGCCCCCGCGAGTTCATCTAGTAACTCATCCATGCGGGGCATGGGGTAAGCATCTGACACCGTCCCAGCATTGAGCAACCGGTAGTCCACACAAAACCGGGTGGTTTTGTCCTTCTTAGGCACTAGGACTACTGGACTTGCCCAAGGGCTCTGGGACGGAGTAATTACCCCTAGGGTCAGCATCTCCTCAATCTCTCTCTCCATACTTGTCTTGACCTCTGCTGACACTCTATAAGCGTGCTTATGCAGAGGCTGCAGGTCCCCTGTGTGTACTGGGTGTTTGGTGAGATGTGTGGTCCCTGGCATGTCAGTGAAGAGGGCGCTATACTGAGCTAGCATGTCCCTGGCTTCTCCCTTCTGCCTAGCACTCAACTGTGCCCCGATCTCTACCTGCTCAACAGTGTTTCCTTGCTTTGCCTCCCCTAGGAGATCAGGCAGAGCATTGCTCGCCGGATCCTCCAGCAGTGGGCTACAAATGGCCATTACTGCTCCCATACTCGGTGCTCTGTATTCCTTTAACATATTAATGTGATATGTCTTGTGCCTCTCAGGCGCTACCTGTACAACATAGTTGCACTCATTCACCTTTCGGATAACCGGGTACGGTCCCGACCAGGCAGCCATCAGCTTGTTCTCCCGAGTGGGTTTGAGAACAAGCACCTGCTGTCCTGGGATGAATTCTCTGCTACGGGCCTGCTGGTCATACCATTGCTTCTGCTTGGTCTGAGCAGCCCTGAGGTGGTCCTGGGCCACCCCCATAAGCATCTCTAAACGGTCTCTGAGATCTACTACATACTGGATCACTGAAGCATCAGTAGCAGTAGTCTCCCCCTCCCATCCCTCACGGAAGAGGTCCAGAGGTCCACGTACCCTGCGGCCATATAGTAGCTCGAAGGGGGAGAAGCCTGTAGATTCTTGCGGTACCTCTCGGTATGCAAACAGCAAGTGCTGCAGGTGAATCTCCCAGTCTTTCCCCTCCGCCTCTATAAAGGTCCGAAGCATCTGCTTCAGGGTACCATTAAACCTCTCACATAATCCGTTTGTTTGGGGATGGTAAGGGGTAGTGCGCTGGTGCTGTACACCGCAGGCATCCCAGAGACAATGTAACAGTTCACTCATGAACTGCGACCCCTGATCAGTTAGGATCTCACTAGGGAAACCTACCCTAGCAAAAATGTTCAGCAAAGCTGCTGCCACTGTCTTGGCACTTATGGTGCCCAGCGCTACCGCCTCAGGGTACCGGGTGGCAAAATCCACCACCGTGAGGATGTAGCGCTTCCCTGACCTGCTAGGAATCATGAGGGGTCCTATCAGGTCCATCGCTACCTTCTGGAAGGGTTCCCCTATTATCGGTAGGGGTCTCAGGGGTGCCTTCACACGGTCGCCCGCCTTACCTACTCACTGGCAGGCATCACAGGAGCGGCAGAAATCAGCCGCATCCCTGGATGCCCCCGGCCAGAAATAACGCTGCAATAACCGGGCTCGCGTTCTGGTGACCCCCTGATGTCCCGCTAACGGAATAGAGTGAGCTACCCGTAACAATTGCTGTCGGTACCCCTGGGGTACTACTAGCTGTCGCTTACCGGTCAATCCCTTCTCTATTCTCGGGTTCCCTTCTTCTCTGTATAGGAGTCCCTTATGCCATAGGCAGCGCTCAGTGCCCTCCCCTGCCTGAGATTCGGACGCCCGAAGTCTCACGCCGGCCAGGGTAGGGTCTGCCTTCACTGCCTCCCTAAACTGGGCTCCTAAATCTGCCCCCCCCCCAGTCATGTCATTGTCAGGGGAAGGGGACACGGTAAGGGGGAACAGTAAGTCAGCCTGTGGTTGCAACTGATCCTGGCTTACCTCCCTGGGCTCCTCTGTGCCCTCCGCTAACGTTGGTCCCAAAGGCTGGGGGACTGGGGTGGCCACCGCCGACATTGCTGCGGTCTGGCTCCGGGTAACCGCCGCCACTGCAGCGGGCTGGGGCACACGGTCGTAGGTGCAGGTCATCGGTCCCAGGTCATTGCCCAAAAGAATTTCAGCATCCAAACCTGGTAAAACCCCCACCTCCCGCACACCCTTGCCCACCCCCCAATCCAAAAAAATGCGGGCCACCTGCAGGAAACGTGGCTCTCCGTCAGCCACAGTGATCTGTATCCCAGGGCCTGGGATCAATTCCTCTGGCCGGACCATATCAGGTCGGACCAGGGTCACTGCAGCTCCTGAATCAAGTAAGCCAACTGCTTGCCGGTCACCGACTGTGACCGGGGTGAGATGCTTGCTCCTGCCGTCCGTCTGCTGCAGGTCTGCGCTGTGATGTCCTCCGCTCCTGGCTGTAGGCACTGAAGAAACCGGGGTAGGGGTGACATGGGACGTCTCGCTGGGAGTTGTTTCCATGACCGGTCCTGGTTCTTTGGTGGAAGCCACCCGCACGCGGGCTACCGGCTTTGCAGCTGGGGTGCGTTGCCCTCGATAGGGTCCGTTGGAACGCAGGGGTTCCGGGCAATCTGGTCTGATGTGACCAGTGCTGTTGCAATTGTAGCACCGGCGCTCATGCCGGAGCTCTCCCGCCTTCTGTGACACGCTGCCCGCAGGCGGCTTTTGGGTCCACTGGGGGGTACTCACAGCTTTCTTGGCCGGCGCAGGTGGGGTTACCGCTTTGGCTGGTACCTTGGCGGTCATCTGGGACCGGCTGACCACATAGTCATCTGCCATCCTCGCCGCCTCGGTGTAGGTCTTGGGCTTTTTATCATACACAAAAGCCCTCACCGCCGGCGGGCACTGCTGCATGAGCTGCTCCTGAAAGATGAGGTCCAGCAGGCGTTGGTAAGTCTTGGCCTCAGAGCCCTCCACCCAGTGTAACCCATACAAAGCCATGCGGGTCACATAAGTGACATAGGTCTCCTGAGGGTGCCTCTCCTCCAGCCGGAACTTACCCCGGTAAGCTTCAGGGGTAAAACCATGCTGAAACAGCAAAAGTTCTTTCAGGTGGTCATAGTCATCAGCAAACTCCTCTGTAAGCGCCATCAAAGTCTGTTTAGCCAAGCCGGAGAGTAGCGGGTCCAGGCGTGCAACCCTATGCTGGGGAAGCACCCCGTACCGCCGGCACTGCGTTTCAAAGTTCCTTAGAAACATGTCAATCCGATCAGTGCCCTCCACATACTTGGTGAGACTGTGCTTGTCCAGTTGGAGTCCATCTCTGGGGGGTCGGACCGGGGGGCAATAAGCGGGTCTGTTCATTGCCATAGAGATAAACGTTAGGGTTAGGGTTAGGGTTAGGGTTATAGGGGAATACGAAAATTTAGGTATGTGACTCATTTGGGAACTAACCAATCAGAGAAGAGTTAGGGTTGAAAGTTAGGGTTGAAAGTTAGGGTTGAAAGTTAGGGTTGACACTTAGGATTATTTTTCTATTTTTGTTTGGCCCAGGGTTATAGGGGAATACGAAAATTTAGGTATGTGACTCATTTGGGTACTAACCAATCAGAGAAGAGTTAGGGTTGAAAGTTAGGGTTGAAAGTTAGGGTTGAAAGTTAGGGTTGAAAGTTAGGGTTGACACTTAGGATTATTTTTCTATTTTTGTTTGGCCCAGGGTTATAGGGGAATACGAAAATTTAGGTATGTGACTCATTTGGGTACTAACCAATCAGAGAAGAGTTAGGGTTGAAAGTTAGGGTTGAAAGTTAGGGTTGAAAGTTAGGGTTGAAAGTTAGGGTTGACACTTAGGATTATTTTTCTATTTTTGTTTGGCCCAGGGTTATAGGGGAATACGAAAATTTAGGTATGTGACTCATTTGGGTACTAACCAATCAGAGAAGAGTTAGGGTTGAAAGTTAGGGTTGAAAGTTAGGGTTGAAAGTTAGGGTTGACACTTAGGATTATTTTTCTATTTTTGTTTGGCCCAGGGTTATAGGGGAATACGAAAATTTAGGTATGTGACTCATTTGGGTACTAACCAATCAGAGAAGAGTTAGGGTTGAAAGTTAGGGTTGAAAGTTAGGGTTGAAAGTTAGGGTTGAAAGTTAGGGTTGAAAGTTAGGGTTGACACTTAGGATTATTTTTCTATTTTTGTTTGGCCCAGGGTTATAGGGGAATACGAAAATTTAGGTATGTGACTCATTTGGGTACTAACCAATCAGAGAAGAGTTAGGGTTGAAAGTTAGGGTTGAAAGTTAGGGTTGAAAGTTAGGGTTGAAAGTTAGGGTTGACACTTAGGATTATTTTTCTATTTTTGTTTGGCCCAGGGTTATAGGGGAATACGAAAATTTAGGTATGTGACTCATTTGGGTACTAACCAATCAGAGAAGAGTTAGGGTTGAAAGTTAGGGTTGAAAGTTAGGGTTGAAAGTTAGGGTTGACACTTAGGATTATTTTTCTATTTTTGTTTGGCCCAGGGTTAAAGGGGAATACGAAAATTTAGGTATGTGACTCATTTGGGTACTAACCAATCAGAGAAGAGTTAGGGTTGAAAGTTAGGGTTGAAAGTTAGGGTTGAAAGTTAGGGTTGAAAGTTAGGGTTGACACTTAGGATTATTTTTCTATTTTTGTTTGGCCCAGGGTTATAGGGGAATACGAAAATTTAGGTATGTGACTCATTTGGGTACTAACCAATCAGAGAAGAGTTAGGGTTGAAAGTTAGGGTTGAAAGTTAGGGTTGAAAGTTAGGGTTGACACTTAGGATTATTTTTCTATTTTTGTTTGGCCCAGGGTTATAGGGGAATACGAAAATTTAGGTATGTGACTCATTTGGGTACTAACCAATCAGAGAAGAGTTAGGGTTGAAAGTTAGGGTTGAAAGTTAGGGTTGACACTTAGGATTATTTTTCTATTTTTGTTTGGCCCAGGGTTATAGGGGAATACGAAAATTTAGGTATGTGACTCATTTGGGTACTAACCAATCAGAGAAGAGTTAGGGTTGAAAGTTAGGGTTGAAAGTTAGGGTTGAAAGTTAGGGTTGACACTTAGGATTATTTTTCTATTTTTGTTTGGCCCAGGGTTAAAGGGGAATACGAAAATTTAGGTATGTGACTCATTTGGGTACTAACCAATCAGAGAAGAGTTAGGGTTGAAAGTTAGGGTTGAAAGTTAGGGTTGAAAGTTAGGGTTGAAAGTTAGGGTTGAAAGTTAGGGTTGACACTTAGGATTATTTTTCTATTTTTGTTTGGCCCAGGGTTATAGGGGAATACGAAAATTTAGGTATGTGACTCATTTGGGTACTAACCAATCAGAGAAGAGTTAGGGTTGAAAGTTAGGGTTGAAAGTTAGGGTTGAAAGTTAGGGTTGACACTTAGGATTATTTTTCTATTTTTAGGGTTAGGGTTAGGGTTAGGGTTAGGGTTAGGGTTAGGGTTATAGGGGAATACGAAAATTTAGGTATGTGACTCATTTGGGTACTAACCAATCAGAGAAGAGTTAGGGTTGAAAGTTAGGGTTGAAAGTTAGGGTTGAAAGTTAGGGTTGAAAGTTAGGGTTAGGGTTAGGGTTAGGGTTAGGGTTAGGGTTAGGGTTAGGGTTAGGGTTAGGGTTATAGGGGAATACGAAAATTTAGGTATGTGACTCATTTGGGTACTAACCAATCAGAGAAGAGTTAGGGTTGAAAGTTAGGGTTGAAAGTTAGGGTTGAAAGTTAGGGTTGACACTTAGGATTATTTTTCTATTTTTGTTTGGCCCAGGGTTATAGGGGAATACGAAAATTTAGGTATGTGACTCATTTGGGTACTAACCAATCAGAGAAGAGTTAGGGTTGAAAGTTAGGGTTGAAAGTTAGGGTTGAAAGTTAGGGTTGACACTTAGGATTATTTTTCTATTTTTGTTTGGCCCAGGGTTATAGGGGAATACGAAAATTTAGGTATGTGACTCATTTGGGTACTAACCAATCAGAGAAGAGTTAGGGTTGAAAGTTAGGGTTGAAAGTTAGGGTTGAAAGTTAGGGTTGAAAGTTAGGGTTGACACTTAGGATTATTTTTCTATTTTTGTTTGGCCCAGGGTTATAGGGGAATACGAAAATTTAGGGTTAGGGTTAGGGTTAGGGTTAGGGTTAGGGTATTAGGGTTAGGGTATTAGGGTTAGGGTTAGGGTTAGGGTTAGGGTATTAGGGTTAGGGTTAGGGTTAGGGTTAGGGTTAGGGTTAGGGTTAGGGTTATAGGGGAATACGAAAATTTAGGTATGTGACTCATTTGGGTACTAACCAATCAGAGAAGAGTTAGGGTTGAAAGTTAGGGTTGAAAGTTAGGGTTGAAAGTTAGGGTTGAAAGTTAGGGTTGAAAGTTAGGGTTGACACTTAGGATTATTTTTCTATTTTTGTTTGGCCCAGGGTTATAGGGGAATACGAAAATTTAGGTATGTGACTCATTTGGGTACTAACCAATCAGAGAAGAGTTAGGGTTGAAAGTTAGGGTTGAAAGTTAGGGTTGACACTTAGGATTATTTTTCTATTTTTGTTTGGCCCAGGGTTATAGGGGAATACGAAAATTTAGGTATGTGACTCATTTGGGTACTAACCAATCAGAGAAGAGTTAGGGTTGAAAGTTAGGGTTGAAAGTTAGGGTTGAAAGTTAGGGTTGAAAGTTAGGGTTGAAAGTTAGGGTTGACACTTAGGATTATTTTTCTATTTTTGTTTGGCCCAGGGTTATAGGGGAATACGAAAATTTAGGTATGTGACTCATTTGGGTACTAACCAATCAGAGAAGAGTTAGGGTTGAAAGTTAGGGTTGAAAGTTAGGGTTGAAAGTTAGGGTTGAAAGTTAGGGTTGACACTTAGGATTATTTTTCTATTTTTGTTTGGCCCAGGGTTATAGGGGAATACGAAAATTTAGGTATGTGACTCATTTGGGTACTAACCAATCAGAGAAGAGTTAGGGTTGAAAGTTAGGGTTGAAAGTTAGGGTTGAAAGTTAGGGTTGAAAGTTAGGGTTGACACTTAGGATTATTTTTCTATTTTTGTTTGGCCCAGGGTTATAGGGGAATACGAAAATTTAGGTATGTGACTCATTTGGGTACTAACCAATCAGAGAAGAGTTAGGGTTGAAAGTTAGGGTTGAAAGTTAGGGTTGAAAGTTAGGGTTGACACTTAGGATTATTTTTCTATTTTTGTTTGGCCCAGGGTTATAGGGGAATACGAAAATTTAGGTATGTGACTCATTTGGGTACTAACCAATCAGAGAAGAGTTAGGGTTGAAAGTTAGGGTTGAAAGTTAGGGTTGAAAGTTAGGGTTGAAAGTTAGGGTTGAAAGTTAGGATTATTTTTCTATTTTTGTTTGGCCCAGGGTTATAGGGGAATACGAAAATTTAGGTATGTGACTCATTTGGGTACTAACCAATCAGAGAAGAGTTAGGGTTGAAAGTTAGGGTTGAAAGTTAGGGTTGACACTTAGGATTATTTTTCTATTTTTGTTTGGCCCAGGGTTATAGGGGAATACGAAAATTTAGGTATGTGACTCATTTGGGTACTAACCAATCAGAGAAGAGTTAGGGTTGAAAGTTAGGGTTGAAAGTTAGGGTTGAAAGTTAGGGTTGACACTTAGGATTATTTTTCTATTTTTGTTTGGCCCAGGGTTATAGGGGAATACGAAAATTTAGGTATGTGACTCATTTGGGTACTAACCAATCAGAGAAGAGTTAGGGTTGAAAGTTAGGGTTGAAAGTTAGGGTTGAAAGTTAGGGTTGACACTTAGGATTATTTTTCTATTTTTGTTTGGCCCAGGGTTATAGGGGAATACGAAAATTTAGGTATGTGACTCATTTGGGTACTAACCAATCAGAGAAGAGTTAGGGTTGAAAGTTAGGGTTGAAAGTTAGGGTTGAAAGTTAGGGTTGACACTTAGGATTATTTTTCTATTTTTGTTTGGCCCAGGGTTATAGGGGAATACGAAAATTTAGGTATGTGACTCATTTGGGTACTAACCAATCAGAGAAGAGTTAGGGTTGAAAGTTAGGGTTGAAAGTTAGGGTTGAAAGTTAGGGTTGAAAGTTAGGGTTGACACTTAGGATTATTTTTCTATTTTTGTTTGGCCCAGGGTTATAGGGGAATACGAAAATTTAGGTATGTGACTCATTTGGGTACTAACCAATCAGAGAAGAGTTAGGGTTGAAAGTTAGGGTTGAAAGTTAGGGTTGAAAGTTAGGGTTGAAAGTTAGGGTTGAAAGTTAGGGTTGACACTTAGGATTATTTTTCTATTTTTGTTTGGCCCAGGGTTATAGGGGAATACGAAAATTTAGGTATGTGACTCATTTGGGTACTAACCAATCAGAGAAGAGTTAGGGTTGAAAGTTAGGGTTGAAAGTTAGGGTTGACACTTAGGATTATTTTTCTATTTTTGTTTGGCCCAGGGTTATAGGGGAATACGAAAATTTAGGTATGTGACTCATTTGGGTACTAACCAATCAGAGAAGAGTTAGGGTTGAAAGTTAGGGTTGAAAGTTAGGGTTGAAAGTTAGGGTTGAAAGTTAGGGTTGAAAGTTAGGGTTGACACTTAGGATTATTTTTCTATTTTTGTTTGGCCCAGGGTTATAGGGGAATACGAAAATTTAGGTATGTGACTCATTTGGGTACTAACCAATCAGAGAAGAGTTAGGGTTGAAAGTTAGGGTTGAAAGTTAGGGTTGAAAGTTAGGGTTGAAAGTTAGGGTTGACACTTAGGATTATTTTTCTATTTTTGTTTGGCCCAGGGTTATAGGGGAATACGAAAATTTAGGTATGTGACTCATTTGGGTACTAACCAATCAGAGAAGAGTTAGGGTTGAAAGTTAGGGTTGAAAGTTAGGGTTGAAAGTTAGGGTTGAAAGTTAGGGTTGAAAGTTAGGGTTGACACTTAGGATTATTTTTCTATTTTTGTTTGGCCCAGGGTTATAGGGGAATACGAAAATTTAGGTATGTGACTCATTTGGGTACTAACCAATCAGAGAAGAGTTAGGGTTGAAAGTTAGGGTTGAAAGTTAGGGTTGAAAGTTAGGGTTGACACTTAGGATTATTTTTCTATTTTTGTTTGGCCCAGGGTTATAGGGGAATACGAAAATTTAGGTATGTGACTCATTTGGGTACTAACCAATCAGAGAAGAGTTAGGGTTGAAAGTTAGGGTTGAAAGTTAGGGTTGAAAGTTAGGGTTATTTTTCTATTTTTGTTTGGCCCAGGGTTATAGGGGAATACGAAAATTTAGGTATGTGACTCATTTGGGTACTAACCAATCAGAGAAGAGTTAGGGTTGAAAGTTAGGGTTGAAAGTTAGGGTTGAAAGTTAGGGTTGAAAGTTAGGGTTGAAAGTTAGGGTTGACACTTAGGATTATTTTTCTATTTTTGTTTGGCCCAGGGTTATAGGGGAATACGAAAATTTAGGTATGTGACTCATTTGGGTACTAACCAATCAGAGAAGAGTTAGGGTTGAAAGTTAGGGTTGAAAGTTAGGGTTGAAAGTTAGGATTATTTTTCTATTTTTGTTTGGCCCAGGGTTATAGGGGAATACGAAAATGTAGGTATGTGACTCATTTGGGTACTAACCAATCAGAGAAGAGTTAGGGTTGAAAGTTAGGGTTGAAAGTTAGGGTTGAAAGTTAGGGTTGAAAGTTAGGATTATTTTTCTATTTTTGTTTGGCCCAGGGTTATAGGGGAATACGAAAATTTAGGTATGTGACTCATTTGGGTACTAACCAATCAGAGAAGAGTTAGGGTTGAAAGTTAGGGTTGAAAGTTAGGGTTGAAAGTTAGGGTTGAAAGTTAGGATTATTTTTCTATTTTTGTTTGGCCCAGGGTTATAGGGGAATACGAAAATTTAGGTATGTGACTCATTTGGGTACTAACCAATCAGAGAAGAGTTAGGGTTGAAAGTTAGGGTTGAAAGTTAGGGTTGAAAGTTAGGGTTGAAAGTTAGGGTTGAAAGTTAGGGTTGAAAGTTAGGGTTGACACTTAGGATTATTTTTCTATTTTTGTTTGGCCCAGGGTTATAGGGGAATATGAAAATTTAGGTATGTGACTCATTTGGGTACTAACCAATCAGAGAAGAGTTAGGGTTGAAAGTTAGGGTTGAAAGTTAGGGTTGAAAGTTAGGGTTGAAAGTTAGGGTTGAAAGTTAGGGTTGAAAGTTAGGGTTGACACTTAGGATTATTTTTCTATTTTTGTTTGGCCCAGGGTTATAGGGGAATACGAAAATTTAGGTATGTGACTCATTTGGGTACTAACCAATCAGAGAAGAGTTAGGGTTGAAAGTTAGGGTTGAAAGTTAGGGTTGAAAGTTAGGGTTGAAAGTTAGGGTTGAAAGTTAGGGTTGACACTTAGGATTATTTTTCTATTTTTGTTTGGCCCAGGGTTATAGGGGAATACGAAAATTTAGGTATGTGACTCATTTGGGTACTAACCAATCAGAGAAGAGTTAGGGTTGAAAGTTAGGGTTGAAAGTTAGGGTTGAAAGTTAGGGTTGAAAGTTAGGATTATTTTTCTATTTTTGTTTGGCCCAGGGTGATAGGGGAATACGAAAATTTAGGTATGTGACTCATTTGGGTACTAACCAATCAGAGAAGAGTTAGGGTTGAAAGTTAGGGTTGAAAGTTAGGGTTGAAAGTTAGGGTTGAAAGTTAGGGTTGACATTTAGGATTATTTTTCTATTTTTGTTTGGCCCAGGGTTATAGGGGAATACGAAAATTTAGGTATGTGACTCATTTGGGTACTAACCAATCAGAGAAGAGTTAGGGTTGAAAGTTAGGGTTGAAAGTTAGGGTTGAAAGTTAGGGTTGAAAGTTAGGGTTGAAAGTTAGGGTTGAAAGTTAGGGTTGAAAGTTAGGGTTGACACTTAGGATTATTTTTCTATTTTTGTTTGGCCCAGGGTTATAGGGGAATACGAAAATTTAGGTATGTGACTCATTTGGGTACTAACCAATCAGAGAAGAGTTAGGGTTGAAAGTTAAGGTTGAAAGTTAGGGTTGAAAGTTAGGGTTGACACTTAGGATTATTTTTCTATTTTTGTTTGGCCCAGGGTTATAGGGGAATACGAAAATTTAGGTATGTGACTCATTTGGGTACTAACCAATCAGAGAAGAGTTAGGGTTGAAAGTTAGGGTTGAAAGTTAGGGTTGAAAGTTAGGGTTGAAAGTTAGGGTTGACACTTAGGATTATTTTTCTATTTTTGTTTGGCCCAGGGTTATAGGGGAATACGAAAATTTAGGTATGTGACTCATTTGGGTACTAACCAATCAGAGAAGAGTTAGGGTTGAAAGTTAGGGTTGAAAGTTAGGGTTGAAAGTTAGGGTTGAAAGTTAGGGTTGAAAGTTAGGGTTGACACTTAGGATTATTTTTCTATTTTTGTTTGGCCCAGGGTTATAGGGGAATACGAAAATTTAGGTATGTGACTCATTTGGGTACTAACCAATCAGAGAAGAGTTAGGGTTGAAAGTTAGGGTTGAAAGTTAGGGTTGAAACTAAGGGTTGAAAGTTAGGGTTGAAAGTTAGGGTTGACACTTAGGGTTGACACTTAGGATTATTTGTCTATTTTTGTTTGGCCCAGGGTTATAGGGGAATACGAAAATTTAGGTATGTGACTCATTTGGGTACTAACCAATCAGAGAAGAGTTAGGGTTGAAAGTTAGGGTTGAAAGTTAGGGTTGAAAGTTAGGGTTGAAAGTTAGGGTTGACACTTAGGATTATTTTTCTATTTTTGTTTGGCCCAGGGTTAAAGGGGAATACGAAAATTTAGGTATGTGACTCATTTGGGTACTAACCAATCAGAGAAGAGTTAGGGTTGAAAGTTAGGGTTGAAAGTTAGGGTTGAAAGTTAGGGTTGAAAGTTAGGGTTGAAAGTTAGGGTTGAAAGATAGGGTTGAAAGATAGGGTTGACACTTAGGATTATTTTTCTATTTTTGTTTGGCCCAGGGTTATAGGGGAATACGAAAATTTAGGTATGTGACTCATTTGGGTACTAACCAATCAGAGAAGAGTTAGGGTTGAAAGTTAAGGTTAGGGTTAGGGTTAGGGTTAGGGTTAGGGTTAGGGTTAGGGTTAGGGTTATAGGGGAATACGAAAATTTAGGTATGTGACTCATTTGGGTACTAACCAATCAGAGAAGAGTTAGGGTTGAAAGTTAGGGTTGAAAGTTAGGGTTGAAAGTTAGGGTTGACACTTAGGATTATTTTTCTATTTTTGTTTGGCCCAGGGTTATAGGGGAATACGAAAATTTAGGTATGTGACTCATTTGGGTACTAACCAATCAGAGAAGAGTTAGGGTTGAAAGTTAGGGTTGAAAGTTAGGGTTGAAAGTTAGGGTTGAAAGTTAGGATTATTTTTCTATTTTTGTTTGGCCCAGGGTTATAGGGGAATACGAAAATTTAGGTATGTGACTCATTTGGGTACTAACCAATCAGAGAAGAGTTAGGGTTGAAAGTTAGGGTTGAAAGTTAGGGTTGAAAGTTAGGGTTGAAAGTTAGGATTATTTTTCTATTTTTGTTTGGCCCAGGGTTATAGGGGAATACGAAAATTTAGGTATGTGACTCATTTGGGTACTAACCAATCAGAGAAGAGTTAGGGTTGGGTTAGGGTTAGGGTTAGGGTTAGGGTTAGGGTTAGGGTATTAGGGTATTAGGGTATTAGGGTTAGGGTTAGGGTTAGGGTTAGGGTTAGGGTTAGGGTTAGGGTTAGGGTTAGGGTTAGGGTTATAGGGGAATACGAAAATTTAGGTATGTGACTCATTTGGGTACTAACCAATCAGAGAAGAGTTAGGGTTGAAAGTTAGGGTTGAAAGTTAGGGTTGAAAGTTAGGGTTGAAAGTTAGGGTTGAAAGTTAGGGTTGACACTTAGGATTATTTTTCTATTTTTGTTTGGCCCAGGGTTATAGGGGAATACGAAAATTTAGGTATGTGACTCATTTGGGTACTAACCAATCAGAGAAGAGTTAGGGTTGAAAGTTAAGGTTGAAAGTTAGGGTTGAAAGTTAGGGTTGACACTTAGGATTATTTTTCTATTTTTGTTTGGCCAAGGGTTATAGGGGAATACGAAAATTTAGGTATGTGACTCATTTGGGTACTAACCAATCAGAGAAGAGTTAGGGTTGAAAGTTAGGGTTGAAAGTTAGGGTTGAAAGTTAGGGTTGAAAGTTAGGGTTGACACTTAGGATTATTTTTCTATTTTTGTTTGGCCCAGGGTTATAGGGTTAGGGTTAGGGTTAGGGTTATAGGGGAATACGAAAATTTAGGTATGTGACTCATTTGGGTACTAACCAATCAGAGAAGAGTTAGGGTTGAAAGTTAGGGTTGAAAGTTAGGGTTGAAAGTTAGGGTTGAAAGTTAGGATTATTTTTCTATTTTTGTTTGGCCCAGGGTTATAGGGGAATATGAAAATTTAGGTATGTGACTCATTTGGGTACTAACCAATCAGAGAAGAGTTAGGGTTGAAAGTTAGGGTTGAAAGTTAGGGTTGAAAGTTAGGGTTGAAAGTTAGGGTTGAAAGTTAGGGTTGACACTTAGGATTATTTTTCTATTTTTGTTTGGCCCAGGGTTATAGGGGAATACGAAAATTTAGGTATGTGACTCATTTGGGTACTAACCAATCAGAGAAGAGTTAGGGTTGAAAGTTAGGGTTGAAAGTTAGGGTTGAAAGTTAGGGTTGAAAGTTAGGGTTGAAAGTTAGGGTTGACACTTAGGATTATTTTTCTATTTTTGTTTGGCCCAGGGTTATAGGGGAATACGAAAATTTAGGTATGTGACTCATTTGGGTACTAACCAATCAGAGAAGAGTTAGGGTTGAAAGTTAGGGTTGAAAGTTAGGGTTGAAAGTTAGGGTTGACACTTAGGATTATTTTTCTATTTTTGTTTGGCCCAGGGTTATAGGGGAATACGAAAATTTAGGTATGTGACTCATTTGGGTACTAACCAATCAGAGAAGAGTTAGGGTTGAAAGTTAGGGTTGAAAGTTAGGGTTGAAAGTTAGGGTTGAAAGTTAGGGTTGACACTTAGGATTATTTTTCTATTTTTGTTTGGCCCAGGGTTATAGGGGAATACGAAAATTTAGGTATGTGACTCATTTGGGTACTAACCAATCAGAGAAGAGTTAGGGTTGAAAGTTAGGGTTGAAAGTTAGGGTTGAAAGTTAGGGTTGAAAGTTAGGGTTGAAAGTTAGGATTATTTTTCTATTTTTGTTTGGCCCAGGGTTATAGGGGAATACGAAAATTTAGGTATGTGACTCATTTGGGTACTAACCAATCAGAGAAGAGTTAGGGTTGAAAGTTAGGGTTGAAAGTTAGGGTTGACACTTAGGATTATTTTTCTATTTTTGTTTGGCCCAGGGTTATAGGGGAATACGAAAATTTAGGTATGTGACTCATTTGGGTACTAACCAATCAGAGAAGAGTTAGGGTTGAAAGTTAGGGTTGAAAGTTAGGGTTGAAAGTTAGGGTTGACACTTAGGATTATTTTTCTATTTTTGTTTGGCCCAGGGTTATAGGGGAATACGAAAATTTAGGTATGTGACTCATTTGGGTACTAACCAATCAGAGAAGAGTTAGGGTTGAAAGTTAGGGTTGAAAGTTAGGGTTGAAAGTTAGGGTTGAAAGTTAGGGTTGAAAGTTAGGGTTGACACTTAGGATTATTTTTCTATTTTTGTTTGGCCCAGGGTTATAGGGGAATACGAAAATTTAGGTATGTGACTCATTTGGGTACTAACCAATCAGAGAAGAGTTAGGGTTGAAAGTTAGGGTTGAAAGTTAGGGTTGAAAGTTAGGGTTGAAAGTTAGGGTTGACACTTAGGATTATTTTTCTATTTTTGTTTGGCCCAGGGTTATAGGGGAATACGAAAATTTAGGTATGTGACTCATTTGGGTACTAACCAATCAGAGAAGAGTTAGGGTTGAAAGTTAGGGTTGAAAGTTAGGGTTGAAAGTTAGGGTTGAAAGTTAGGGTTGACACTTAGGATTATTTTTCTATTTTTGTTTGGCCCAGGGTTATAGGGGAATACGAAAATTTAGGTATGTGACTCATTTGGGTACTAACCAATCAGAGAAGAGTTAGGGTTGAAAGTTAGGGTTGAAAGTTAGGGTTGAAAGTTAGGGTTGAAAGTTAGGGTTGAAAGTTAGGGTTGACACTTAGGATTATTTTTCTATTTTTGTTTGGCCCAGGGTTATAGGGGAATACGAAAATTTAGGTATGTGACTCATTTGGGTACTAACCAATCAGAGAAGAGTTAGGGTTGAAAGTTAGGGTTGAAAGTTAGGGTTGAAAGTTAGGGTTGAAAGTTAGGGTTGACACTTAGGATTATTTTTCTATTTTTGTTTGGCCCAGGGTTATAGGGGAATACGAAAATTTAGGTATGTGACTCATTTGGGTACTAACCAATCAGAGAAGAGTTAGGGTTGAAAGTTAGGGTTGAAAGTTAGGGTTGAAAGTTAGGGTTGAAAGTTAGGGTTGAAAGTTAGGGTTGACACTTAGGATTATTTTTCTATTTTTGTTTGGCCCAGGGTTATAGGGGAATACGAAAATTTAGGTATGTGACTCATTTGGGTACTAACCAATCAGAGAAGAGTTAGGGTTGAAAGTTAGGGTTGAAAGTTAGGGTTGAAAGTTAGGGTTGAAAGTTAGGGTTGACACTTAGGATTATTTTTCTATTTTTGTTTGGCCCAGGGTTATAGGGGAAAACGAAAATTTAGGTATGTGACTCATTTGGGTACTAACCAATCAGAGAAGAGTTAGGGTTGAAAGTTAGGGTTGAAAGTTAGGGTTGAAAGTTAGGGTTGACACTTAGGATTATTTTTCTATTTTTGTTTGGCCCAGGGTTATAGGGGAATACGAAAATTTATGTATGTGACTCATTTGGGTACTAACCAATCAGAGAAGAGTTAGGGTTGAAAGTTAGGGTTGAAAGTTAGGGTTGAAAGTTAGGGTTGAAAGTTAGGGTTGAAAGTTAGGGTTGACACTTAGGATTATTTTTCTATTTTTGTTTGGCCCAGGGTTATAGGGGAATACGAAAATTTAGGTATGTGACTCATTTGGGTACTAACCAATCAGAGAAGAGTTAGGGTTGAAAGTTAGGGTTGAAAGTTAGGGTTGAAAGTTAGGGTTGAAAGTTAGGGTTGACACTTAGGATTATTTTTCTATTTTTGTTTGGCCCAGGGTTATAGGGGAATACGAAAATTTAGGTATGTGACTCATTTGGGTACTAACCAATCAGAGAAGAGTTAGGGTTGAAAGTTAGGGTTGAAAGTTAGGGTTGAAAGTTAGGGTTGAAAGTTAGGGTTGACACTTAGGATTATTTTTCTATTTTTGTTTGGCCCAGGGTTATAGGGGAATACGAAAATTTAGGTATGTGACTCATTTGGGTACTAACCAATCAGAGAAGAGTTAGGGTTGAAAGTTAGGGTTGAAAGTTAGGGTTGAAAGTTAGGGTTGAAAGTTAGGGTTGAAAGTTAGGGTTGAAAGTTAGGGTTGAAAGTTAGGGTTGACACTTAGGATTATTTTTCTATTTTTGTTTGGCCCAGGGTTATAGGGGAATACGAAAATTTAGGTATGTGACTCATTTGGGTACTAACCAATCAGAGAAGAGTTAGGGTTGAAAGTTAGGGTTGAAAGTTAGGGTTGAAAGTTAGGGTTGAAAGTTAGGGTTGAAAGTTAGGGTTGACACTTAGGATTATTAGGGTTAGGGTTAGGGTTAGGGTTAGGGTTAGGGTTATAGGGGAATACGAAAATTTAGGGTTAGGGTTAGGGTTAGGGTTAGGGTTAGGGTTAGGGTTAGGGTTAGGGTTAGGGTTAGGGTTAGGGTTATAGGGGAAAACGAAAATTTAGGTATGTGACTCATTTGGGTACTAACCAATCAGAGAAGAGTTAGGGTTGAAAGTTAGGGTTGAAAGTTAGGGTTGAAAGTTAGGGTTGAAAGTTAGGGTTGACACTTAGGATTATTTTTCTATTTTTGTTTGGCCCAGGGTTATAGGGGAATACGAAAATTTATGTATGTGACTCATTTGGGTACTAACCAATCAGAGAAGAGTTAGGGTTGAAAGTTAGGGTTGAAAGTTAGGGTTGAAAGTTAGGGTTGAAAGTTAGGGTTGAAAGTTAGGGTTGACACTTAGGATTATTTTTCTATTTTTGTTTGGCCCAGGGTTATAGGGGAATACGAAAATTTAGGTATGTGACTCATTTGGGTACTAACCAATCAGAGAAGAGTTAGGGTTGAAAGTTAGGGTTGAAAGTTAGGGTTGAAAGTTAGGGTTGAAAGTTAGGGTTGACACTTAGGATTATTTTTCTATTTTTGTTTGGCCCAGGGTTATAGGGGAATACGAAAATTTAGGTATGTGACTCATTTGGGTACTAACCAATCAGAGAAGAGTTAGGGTTAGGGTTAGGGTTAGGGTTAGGGTTAGGGTTAGGGTTAGGGTTATAGGGGAATACGAAAATTTAGGTATGTGACTCATTTGGGTACTAACCAATCAGAGAAGAGTTAGGGTTGAAAGTTAGGGTTGAAAGTTAGGGTTGAAAGTTAGGGTTGAAAGTTAGGGTTGACACTTAGGATTATTTTTCTATTTTTGTTTGGCCCAGGGTTATAGGGGAATACGAAAATTTAGGTATGTGACTCATTTGGGTACTAACCAATCAGAGAAGAGTTAGGGTTGAAAGTTAGGGTTGAAAGTTAGGGTTGAAAGTTAGGGTTGAAAGTTAGGGTTGACACTTAGGATTATTTTTCTATTTTTGTTTGGCCCAGGGTTATAGGGGAATACGAAAATTTAGGTATGTGACTCATTTGGGTACTAACCAATCAGAGAAGAGTTAGGGTTGAAAGTTAGGGTTGAAAGTTAGGGTTGAAAGTTAGGGTTGAAAGTTAGGGTTGAAAGTTAGGGTTGACACTTAGGATTATTTTTCTATTAGGGTTAGGGTTAGGGTTAGGGTTAGGGTTATAGGGGAATACGAAAATTTAGGTATGTGACTCATTTGGGTACTAACCAATCAGAGAAGAGTTAGGGTTGAAAGTTAGGGTTGAAAGTTAGGGTTGAAAGTTAGGGTTGAAAGTTAGGGTTGAAAGTTAGGGTTGAAAGTTAGGGTTGACACTTAGGATTATTTTTCTATTTTTGTTTGGCCCAGGGTTATAGGGGAATACGAAAATTTAGGTATGTGACTCATTTGGGTACTAACCAATCAGAGAAGAGTTAGGGTTGAAAGTTAGGGTTGAAAGTTAGGGTTGAAAGTTAGGGTTGAAAGTTAGGGTTGAAAGTTAGGGTTGACACTTAGGATTATTAGGGTTAGGGTTAGGGTTAGGGTTAGGGTTAGGGTTATAGGGGAATACGAAAATTTAGGTATGTGACTCATTTGGGTACTAACCAATCAGAGAAGAGTTAGGGTTGAAAGTTAGGGTTGAAAGTTAGGGTTGAAAGTTAGGGTTGAAAGTTAGGGTTGACACTTAGGATTATTTTTCTATTTTTGTTTGGCCCAGGGTTATAGGGGAATACGAAAATTTAGGTATGTGACTCATTTGGGTACTAACCAATCAGAGAAGAGTTAGGGTTGAAAGTTAGGGTTGAAAGTTAGGGTTGAAAGTTAGGGTTGAAAGTTAGGGTTGAAAGTTATGGTTAGGGTTAGGGTTAGGGTTAGGGTTAGGGTTAGGGTTAGGGTTAGGGTTAGGGTTAGGGTTAGGGTTAGGGTTAGGGTTAGGGTTAGGGTTAGGGTTAGGGTTAGGGTTATAGGGGAATACGAAAATTTAGGTATGTGACTCATTTGGGTACTAACCAATCAGAGAAGAGTTAGGGTTGAAAGTTAGGGTTGAAAGTTAGGGTTGAAAGTTAGGGTTGAAAGTTAGGGTTGAAAGTTAGGGTTGAAAGTTAGGGTTGACACTTAGGATTATTTTTCTATTTTTGTTTGGCCCAGGGTTATAGGGGAATACGAAAATTTAGGTATGTGACTCATTTGGGTACTAACCAATCAGAGAAGAGTTAGGGTTGAAAGTTAGGGTTGAAAGTTAGGGTTGAAAGTTAGGGTTGAAAGTTAGGGTTGAAAGTTAGGGTTGAAAGTTAGGGTTGACACTTAGGATTATTTTTCTATTTTTGTTTGGCCCAGGGTGATAGGGGAATACGAAAATTTAGGTATGTGACTCATTTGGGTACTAACCAATCAGAGAAGAGTTAGGGTTGAAAGTTAGGGTTGAAAGTTAGGGTTGAAAGTTAGGGTTGAAAGTTAGGGTTGACACTTAGGATTATTTTTCTATTTTTGTTTGGCCCAGGGTTATAGGGGAATACGAAAATTTAGGTATGTGACTCATTTGGGTACTAACCAATCAGAGAAGAGTTAGGGTTGAAAGTTAGGGTTGAAAGTTAGGGTTGAAAGTTAGGGTTGAAAGTTAGGGTTAGGGTTAGGGTTAGGGTTAGGGTTAGGGTTAGGGTTATAGGGGAATACGAAAATTTAGGTATGTGACTCATTTGGGTACTAACCAATCAGAGAAGAGTTAGGGTTGAAAGTTAGGGTTGAAAGTTAGGGTTGAAAGTTAGGGTTGAAAGTTAGGGTTGAAAGTTAGGGTTGAAAGTTAGGGTTGAAAGTTAGGGTTGACACTTAGGATTATTTTTCTATTTTTGTTTGGCCCAGGGTTATAGGGGAATACGAAAATTTAGGTATGTGACTCATTTGGGTACTAACCAATCAGAGAAGAGTTAGGGTTGAAAGTTAGGGTTGAAAGTTAGGGTTGAAAGTTAGGGTTGAAAGTTAGGGTTGAAAGTTAGGGTTGAAAGTTAGGGTTGAAAGTTAGGGTTGACACTTAGGATTATTTTTCTATTTTTGTTTGGCCCAGGGTTATAGGGGAATACGAAAATTTAGGTATGTGACTCATTTGGGTACTAACCAATCAGAGAAGAGTTAGGGTTGAAAGTTAGGGTTGAAAGTTAGGGTTGAAAGTTAGGGTTGAAAGTTAGGGTTGACACTTAGGATTATTTTTCTATTTTTGTTTGGCCCAGGGTTAGGGTTAGGGTTAGGGTTAGGGTTAGGGTTAGGGTTAGGGTTATAGGGGAATACGAAAATTTAGGTATGTGACTCATTTGGGTACTAACCAATCAGAGAAGAGTTAGGGTTGAAAGTTAGGGTTGAAAGTTAGGGTTGAAAGTT
This sequence comes from Ascaphus truei, assembly GCF_040206685.1. Taxonomy (NCBI): domain Eukaryota; kingdom Metazoa; phylum Chordata; class Amphibia; order Anura; family Ascaphidae; genus Ascaphus; species Ascaphus truei. The sequence continues at coordinate 25,853 of NW_027454255.1, read as the reverse complement.
AGGGTTGAAAGTTAGGGTTGAAAGTTAGGGTTGAAAGTTAGGGTTGAAAGTTAGGGTTGACACTTAGGATTATTTTTCTATTTTTGTTTGGCCCAGGGTTATAGGGGAATATGAAAATTTAGGTATGTGACTCATTTGGGTACTAACCAATCAGAGAAGAGTTAGGGTTGAAAGTTAGGGTTGAAAGTTAGGGTTGAAAGTTAGGGTTGAAAGTTAGGGTTGACACTTAGGATTATTTTTCTATTTTTGTTTGGCCCAGGGTTAGGGTTAGGGTTAGGGTTAGGGTTAGGGTTATAGGGGAATACGAAAATTTAGGTATGTGACTCATTTGGGGGTTAGGGTTAGGGTTAGGGTTAGGGTTAGGGTTAGGGTTATAGGGGAATACGAAAATTTAGGTATGTGACTCATTTGGGTACTAACCAATCAGAGAAGAGTTAGGGTTGAAAGTTAGGGTTGAAAGTTAGGGTTGAAAGTTAGGGTTGAAAGTTAGGGTTGAAAGTTAGGATTATTTTTCTATTTTTGTTTGGCCCAGGGTTATAGGGGAATACGAAAATTTAGGTATGTGACTCATTTGGGTACTAACCAATCAGAGAAGAGTTAGGGTTGAAAGTTAGGGTTGAAAGTTAGGGTTGAAAGTTAGGGTTAGGGTTAGGGTTAGGGTTAGGGTATTAGGGTTAGGGTTAGGGTTAGGGTTAGGGTATTAGGGTTAGGGTATTAGGGTTAGGGTTAGGGTTAGGGTTAGGGTATTAGGGTTAGGGTTAGGGTATTAGGGTTAGGGTTAGGGTTAGGGTATTAGGGTTAGGGTTAGGGTATTAGGGTTAGGGTATTAGGGTAAGGGTTAGGGTTAGGGTTAGGGTTAGGGTTATAGGGGAATTAGGGTTAGGGTTATAGGGGAATACGAAAATTTAGGTATGTGACTCATTTGGGTACTAACCAATCAGAGAAGAGTTAGGGTTGAAAGTTAGGGTTGAAAGTTAGGGTTGAAAGTTAGGGTTGACACTTAGGATTATTTTTCTATTTTTGTTTGGCCCAGGGTTATAGGGGAATACGAAAATTTAGGGTTAGGGTTAGGGTTAGGGTTAGGGTTAGGGTTAGGGTTAGGGTTAGGGTTAGGGTTATAGGGGAATACGAAAATTTAGGTATGTGACTCATTTGGGTACTAACCAATCAGAGAAGAGTTAGGGTTGAAAGTTAGGGTTGAAAGTTAGGGTTGAAAGTTAGGGTTGAAAGTTAGGGTTGAAAGTTAGGATTATTTTTCTATTTTTGTTTGGCCCAGGGTTATAGGGGAATACGAAAATTTAGGTATGTGACTCATTTGGGTACTAACCAATCAGAGAAGAGTTAGGGTTGAAAGTTAGGGTTGAAAGTTAGGGTTGAAAGTTAGGGTTGAAAGTTAGGATTATTTTTCTATTTTTGTTTGGCCCAGGGTTATAGGGGAATACGAAAATTTAGGTATGTGACTCATTTGGGTACTAACCAATCAGAGAAGAGTTAGGGTTGAAAGTTAGGGTTGAAAGTTAGGGTTGAAAGTTAGGGTTGAAAGTTAGGGTTGAAAGTTAGGGTTGACACTTAGGATTATTTTTCTATTTTTGTTTGGCCCAGGGTTATAGGGGAATACGAAAATTTAGGTATGTGACTCATTTGGGTACTAACCAATCAGAGAAGAGTTAGGGTTGAAAGTTAGGGTTGAAAGTTAGGGTTGAAAGTTAGGGTTGAAAGTTAGGGTTGACACTTAGGATTATTTTTCTATTTTTGTTTGGCCCAGGGTTATAGGGGAATACGAAAATTTAGGTATGTGACTCATTTGGGTACTAACCAATCAGAGAAGAGTTAGGGTTGAAAGTTAGGGTTGAAAGTTAGGGTTGAAAGTTAGGGTTGAAAGTTAGGGTTGAAAGTTAGGGTTGACACTTAGGATTATTTTTCTATTTTTGTTTGGCCCAGGGTTATAGGGGAATACGAAAATTTAGGTATGTGACTCATTTGGGTACTAACCAATCAGAGAAGAGTTAGGGTTGAAAGTTAGGGTTGAAAGTTAGGGTTGAAAGTTAGGGTTGACACTTAGGATTATTTTTCTATTTTTGTTTGGCCCAGGGTTATAGGGGAATACGAAAATTTAGGTATGTGACTCATTTGGGTACTAACCAATCAGAGAAGAGTTAGGGTTGAAAGTTAGGGTTGAAAGTTAGGGTTGAAAGTTAGGGTTATTTTTCTATTTTTGTTTGGCCCAGGGTTATAGGGGAATACGAAAATTTAGGTATGTGACTCATTTGGGTACTAACCAATCAGAGAAGAGTTAGGGTTGAAAGTTAGGGTTGAAAGTTAGGGTTGAAAGTTAGGGTTGACACTTAGGATTATTTTTCTATTTTTGTTTGGCCCAGGGTTATAGGGGAATACGAAAATTTAGGGTTAGGGTTAGGGTTAGGGTTAGGGTTAGGGTTAGGGTTAGGGTTAGGGTTATAGGGGAATACGAAAATTTAGGTATGTGACTCATTTGGGTACTAACCAATCAGAGAAGAGTTAGGGTTGAAAGTTAGGGTTGAAAGTTAGGGTTGAAAGTTAGGGTTGAAAGTTAGGGTTGAAAGTTAGGATTATTTTTCTATTTTTGTTTGGCCCAGGGTTATAGGGGAATACGAAAATTTAGGTATGTGACTCATTTGGGTACTAACCAATCAGAGAAGAGTTAGGGTTGAAAGTTAGGGTTGAAAGTTAGGGTTGAAAGTTAGGGTTGAAAGTTAGGATTATTTTTCTATTTTTGTTTGGCCCAGGGTTATAGGGGAATACGAAAATTTAGGTATGTGACTCATTTGGGTACTAACCAATCAGAGAAGAGTTAGGGTTGAAAGTTAGGGTTGAAAGTTAGGGTTGAAAGTTAGGGTTGAAAGTTAGGGTTGAAAGTTAGGGTTGACACTTAGGATTATTTTTCTATTTTTGTTTGGCCCAGGGTTATAGGGGAATACGAAAATTTAGGTATGTGACTCATTTGGGTACTAACCAATCAGAGAAGAGTTAGGGTTGAAAGTTAGGGTTGAAAGTTAGGGTTGAAAGTTAGGGTTGAAAGTTAGGGTTGAAAGTTAGGGTTGACACTTAGGATTATTTTTCTATTTTTGTTTGGCCCAGGGTTATAGGGGAATACGAAAATTTAGGTATGTGACTCATTTGGGTACTAACCAATCAGAGAAGAGTTAGGGTTGAAAGTTAGGGTTGAAAGTTAGGGTTGAAAGTTAGGGTTGACACTTAGGATTATTTTTCTATTTTTGTTTGGCCCAGGGTTATAGGGGAATACGAAAATTTAGGTATGTGACTCATTTGGGTACTAACCAATCAGAGAAGAGTTAGGGTTGAAAGTTAGGGTTGAAAGTTAGGGTTGAAAGTTAGGGTTATTTTTCTATTTTTGTTTGGCCCAGGGTTATAGGGGAATACGAAAATTTAGGTATGTGACTCATTTGGGTACTAACCAATCAGAGAAGAGTTAGGGTTGAAAGTTAGGGTTGAAAGTTAGGGTTGAAAGTTAGGGTTGAAAGTTAGGGTTGAAAGTTAGGGTTGAAAGTTAGGATTATTTTTCTATTTTTGTTTGGCCCAGGGTTAGGGTTAGGGTTAGGGTTAGGGTTAGGGTTAGGGTTAGGGTTATAGGGGAATACGAAAATTTAGGTATGTGACTCATTTGGGTACTAACCAATCAGAGAAGAGTTAGGGTTGAAAGTTAGGGTTGAAAGTTAGGGTTGAAAGTTAGGGTTGAAAGTTAGGGTTGAAAGTTAGGGTTGAAAGTTAGGGTTGAAAGTTAGGGTTGACACTTAGGATTATTTTTCTATTTTTGTTTGGCCCAGGGTTATAGGGGAATACGAAAATTTAGGTATGTGACTCATTTGGGTACTAACCAATCAGAGAAGAGTTAGGGTTGAAAGTTAGGGTTGAAAGTTAGGGTTGAAAGTTAGGGTTGAAAGTTAGGGTTGACACTTAGGATTATTTTTCTATTTTTGTTTGGCCCAGGGTTAGGGTTAGGGTTAGGGTTAGGGTTAGGGTTAGGGTTATAGGGGAATACGAAAATTTAGGTATGTGACTCATTTGGGGGTTAGGGTTAGGGTTAGGGTTAGGGTTAGGGTTAGGGTTATAGGGGAATACGAAAATTTAGGTATGTGACTCATTTGGGTACTAACCAATCAGAGAAGAGTTAGGGTTGAAAGTTAGGGTTGAAAGTTAGGGTTGAAAGTTAGGGTTGAAAGTTAGGGTTGAAAGTTAGGATTATTTTTCTATTTTTGTTTGGCCCAGGGTTATAGGGGAATACGAAAATTTAGGTATGTGACTCATTTGGGTACTAACCAATCAGAGAAGAGTTAGGGTTGAAAGTTAGGGTTGAAAGTTAGGGTTAGGGTTAGGGTTAGGGTTAGGGTATTAGGGTTAGGGTTAGGGTTAGGGTTAGGGTATTAGGGTTAGGGTTAGGGTATTAGGGTTAGGGTTAGGGTTAGGGTATTAGGGTTAGGGTTAGGGTATTAGGGTTAGGGTATTAGGGTAAGGGTTAGGGTTAGGGTTAGGGTTAGGGTTATAGGGGAATTAGGGTTAGGGTTATAGGGGAATACGAAAATTTAGGTATGTGACTCATTTGGGTACTAACCAATCAGAGAAGAGTTAGGGTTGAAAGTTAGGGTTGAAAGTTAGGGTTGAAAGTTAGGGTTGACACTTAGGATTATTTTTCTATTTTTGTTTGGCCCAGGGTTATAGGGGAATACGAAAATTTAGGGTTAGGGTTAGGGTTAGGGTTAGGGTTAGGGTTATAGGGGAATACGAAAATTTAGGTATGTGACTCATTTGGGTACTAACCAATCAGAGAAGAGTTAGGGTTGAAAGTTAGGGTTGAAAGTTAGGGTTGAAAGTTAGGGTTGAAAGTTAGGGTTGAAAGTTAGGATTATTTTTCTATTTTTGTTTGGCCCAGGGTTATAGGGGAATACGAAAATTTAGGTATGTGACTCATTTGGGTACTAACCAATCAGAGAAGAGTTAGGGTTGAAAGTTAGGGTTGAAAGTTAGGGTTGAAAGTTAGGGTTGAAAGTTAGGATTATTTTTCTATTTTTGTTTGGCCCAGGGTTATAGGGGAATACGAAAATTTAGGTATGTGACTCATTTGGGTACTAACCAATCAGAGAAGAGTTAGGGTTGAAAGTTAGGGTTGAAAGTTAGGGTTGAAAGTTAGGGTTGAAAGTTAGGGTTGAAAGTTAGGGTTGACACTTAGGATTATTTTTCTATTTTTGTTTGGCCCAGGGTTATAGGGGAATACGAAAATTTAGGTATGTGACTCATTTGGGTACTAACCAATGAGAGAAGAGTTAGGGTTGAAAGTTAGGGTTGAAAGTTAGGGTTGAAAGTTAGGGTTGAAAGTTAGGGTTGACACTTAGGATTATTTTTCTATTTTTGTTTGGCCCAGGGTTATAGGGGAATACGAAAATTTAGGTATGTGACTCATTTGGGTACTAACCAATCAGAGAAGAGTTAGGGTTGAAAGTTAGGGTTGAAAGTTAGGGTTGAAAGTTAGGGTTGAAAGTTAGGGTTGAAAGTTAGGGTTGACACTTAGGATTATTTTTCTATTTTTGTTTGGCCCAGGGTTATAGGGGAATACGAAAATTTAGGTATGTGACTCATTTGGGTACTAACCAATCAGAGAAGAGTTAGGGTTGAAAGTTAGGGTTGAAAGTTAGGGTTGAAAGTTAGGGTTGACACTTAGGATTATTTTTCTATTTTTGTTTGGCCCAGGGTTATAGGGGAATACGAAAATTTAGGTATGTGACTCATTTGGGTACTAACCAATCAGAGAAGAGTTAGGGTTGAAAGTTAGGGTTGAAAGTTAGGGTTGAAAGTTAGGGTTATTTTTCTATTTTTGTTTGGCCCAGGGTTATAGGGGAATACGAAAATTTAGGTATGTGACTCATTTGGGTACTAACCAATCAGAGAAGAGTTAGGGTTGAAAGTTAGGGTTGAAAGTTAGGGTTGAAAGTTAGGGTTGAAAGTTAGGGTTGAAAGTTAGGGTTGACACTTAGGATTATTTTTCTATTTTTGTTTGGCCCAGGGTTATAGGGGAATACGAAAATTTAGGTATGTGACTCATTTGGGTACTAACCAATCAGAGAAGAGTTAGGGTTGAAAGTTAGGGTTGAAAGTTAGGGTTGAAAGTTAGGATTATTTTTCTATTTTTGTTTGGCCCAGGGTTATAGGGGAATACGAAAATGTAGGTATGTGACTCATTTGGGTACTAACCAATCAGAGAAGAGTTAGGGTTGAAAGTTAGGGTTGAAAGTTAGGGTTGAAAGTTAGGGTTGAAAGTTAGGATTATTTTTCTATTTTTGTTTGGCCCAGGGTTATAGGGGAATACGAAAATTTAGGTATGTGACTCATTTGGGTACTAACCAATCAGAGAAGAGTTAGGGTTGAAAGTTAGGGTTGAAAGTTAGGGTTGAAAGTTAGGGTTGAAAGTTAGGATTATTTTTCTATTTTTGTTTGGCCCAGGGTTATAGGGGAATACGAAAATTTAGGTATGTGACTCATTTGGGTACTAACCAATCAGAGAAGAGTTAGGGTTGAAAGTTAGGGTTGAAAGTTAGGGTTGAAAGTTAGGGTTGACACTTAGGATTATTTTTCTATTTTTGTTTGGCCCAGGGTTATAGGGGAATACGAAAATTTAGGTATGTGACTCATTTGGGTACTAACCAATCAGAGAAGAGTTAGGGTTGAAAGTTAGGGTTGAAAGTTAGGGTTGAAAGTTAGGGTTGAAAGTTAGGGTTGAAAGTTAGGGTTGACACTTAGGATTATTTTTCTATTTTTGTTTGGCCCAGGGTTATAGGGGAATACGAAAATTTAGGTATGTGACTCATTTGGGTACTAACCAATCAGAGAAGAGTTAGGGTTGAAAGTTAGGGTTGAAAGTTAGGGTTGAAAGTTAGGGTTGACACTTAGGATTCTTTTTCTATTTTTGTTTGGCCCAGGGTTATAGGGGAATACGAAAATTTAGGTATGTGACTCATTTGGGTACTAACCAATCAGAGAAGAGTTAGGGTTGAAAGTTAGGGTTGAAAGTTAGGGTTGAAAGTTAGGGTTGAAAGTTAGGGTTGAAAGTTAGGGTTGAAAGTTAGGGTTGACACTTAGGATTATTTTTCTATTTTTGTTTGGCCCAGGGTTATAGGGGAATACGAAAATTTAGGTATGTGACTCATTTGGGTACTAACCAATCAGAGAAGAGTTAGGGTTGAAAGTTAGGGTTGAAAGTTAGGGTTGAAAGTTAGGGTTGAAAGTTAGGGTTGAAAGTTAGGGTTGAAAGTTAGGGTTGAAAGTTAGGGTTGACACTTAGGATTATTTTTCTATTTTTGTTTGGCCCAGGGTTATAGGGGAATACGAAAATTTAGGTATGTGACTCATTTGGGTACTAACCAATCAGAGAAGAGTTAGGGTTGAAAGTTAGGGTTGAAAGTTAGGGTTGAAAGTTAGGGTTGAAAGTTAGGGTTGAAAGTTAGGGTTGACACTTAGGATTATTTTTCTATTTTTGTTTGGCCCAGGGTTAGGGTTAGGGTTAGGGTTAGGGTTAGGGTTAGGGTTAGGGTTATAGGGGAATACGAAAATTTAGGTATGTGACTCATTTGGGTACTAACCAATCAGAGAAGAGTTAGGGTTGAAAGTTAGGGTTGAAAGTTAGGGTTGAAAGTTAGGGTTGAAAGTTAGGGTTGAAAGTTAGGGTTGAAAGTTAGGGTTGAAAGTTAGGGTTGACACTTAGGATTATTTTTCTATTTTTGTTTGGCCCAGGGTTATAGGGGAATACGAAAATTTAGGTATGTGACTCATTTGGGTACTAACCAATCAGAGAAGAGTTAGGGTTGAAAGTTAGGGTTGAAAGTTAGGGTTGAAAGTTAGGGTTGAAAGTTAGGGTTGACACTTAGGATTATTTTTCTATTTTTGTTTGGCCCAGGGTTAGGGTTAGGGTTAGGGTTAGGGTTAGGGTTAGGGTTATAGGGGAATACGAAAATTTAGGTATGTGACTCATTTGGGGGTTAGGGTTAGGGTTAGGGTTAGGGTTAGGGTTAGGGTTAGGGTTAGGGTTATAGGGGAATACGAAAATTTAGGTATGTGACTCATTTGGGTACTAACCAATCAGAGAAGAGTTAGGGTTGAAAGTTAGGGTTGAAAGTTAGGGTTGAAAGTTAGGGTTGAAAGTTAGGATTATTTTTCTATTTTTGTTTGGCCCAGGGTTATAGGGGAATACGAAAATTTAGGTATGTGACTCATTTGGGTACTAACCAATCAGAGAAGAGTTAGGGTTGAAAGTTAGGGTTGAAAGTTAGGGTTGAAAGTTAGGGTTGAAAGTTAGGGTTGAAAGTTAGGGTTGAAAGTTAGGGTTGAAAGTTAGGGTTGACACTTAGGATTATTTTTGTATTTGTGTTTGGTTAAAAAAGAATAGAACATTTTTAGTTATGTGACTCATTTAGTCACACTTGACCAATGAGAGTTAAGTTCTGAATAATTTAGGGAGGGTGTGGTTTGGGGTTGAAAGTGTGGTAAGAAAAAGTGTAAGTGGGTAAGCAGGTGAGGGAGGTTGTGGGTAGGTGGGTGAGGGAGGTTTAGGGATGTATGGTGGGTGTGGGTAAGGGAGGTTGAAGGTTTGTGAGGGAAGGTGGATGATGAAGAGAGTGGGTAGGTGGTGTTGTAGGTGGATTAGGGAGGGTGAGTAAATGTGTTTGGGAGGGTGAGGATGAAGGTGGGTGAAAAAAGTGTGGGTCAGTTAAGGTATGGGTGAGTGGGCAAGGGTGAGGCTGGGTATGGGTGTGCAGGTAAGGGTGGTGAAGGTGAATTTTAATATGGATGATGGAGGGTAGAAGGTGGGTGAGGGAGGTTGGGTGAAGGAGGGTTTGGGAAGGTGATGTTGAAGGTGGGTGAGGGATGGTTAATATGGGTATAGGAGGCTTTGTAGGTAAGGTTGAGGCCAGTAAGGTAGAGTAAACGTGGGTAAGGGAGGGTGAGGATTAAGGTGGAAGAGGGAGGGTGTGTTTAGGTGGGGTTAAAGGTTGGTGAATGTAGGTGAGGTAGGTTGAAAGTGGATGAGTGAAGGTGTGGGTGAGTGAAGGTGTTGGTGAATGGGCAATGGTGGGTGGGTGAAGGTGGATGAGGTGGTGGGTTATAGTGAACATGGGTCAAGGAGGGTAAGAGCAGGTGAGGGAGGGCATGGAATCAGTCTGTGAGCCTGCCCTTTCTATTTTGTTGTATATATTCTATTCCCTATCCAATTGACATGTTGCATTTATATGCAGTTAGTCATTCAAAAATTTGAAAACTCTTGCATTCGTTGCATGTTAGCGAGAGGCACCCTTAGAGGTAAAGAGCTAGCTTTTACCTCACTACTAAGTACTTGGACATTGAGGACTAGATCCATTTTGTACAGAGCGGAGCTTCTCCTCTGCCGTATGCTAGGAGTGAAGAAGCACTACTGTCTATCGTCCGTAAAGGGGTATGCTTTCTTCCCCCAATTTACAGTCGAGCTAGCGCTGCAGATGGGACAGTAGCGAAGAGTTCACTGCCTGACTCTAAAAGGGCACACTCGTGTAAAGGGAGAGAAATCAACTCAAAGCTTTATATCCTGAGAGATAAAAGCAATGCATTGTGTAGGTGTACTCACTTACCTCAACTACTTACCTCCTTGTTTGTATGTCCTTTGTGAACAGCATCTTGATAGACGAACTTACCTATTTTCATACTGCAAATAAATTTTACCCAAGATAAGTGAAAAAATATAATGCAATCCCCTTTAGAGCAATGCAGTTGAGGACCCTCTTTCACTGATGGACTAAATAAACAATGCTTAGACTGAGTGAGAGAGGGGTTTGTGAGAGAGAGGGGAGAGTGGTAGTCCTTGAGAGAGAGAGAGAAAGAAAGGACATTTGTGAGAGTAAAATACAGGTGATTTAGAAGGAGCAGGGATGCTAGTCAGGGAGAGTAATAGAGAGCAGGGAGAGAAAGAGACGGTGTGAGAAAGAAAGAGAGAGAGAGAGAAGTGGAAGAAAGAAATGTGTGTGAGAGCAAGAGACGGGTTGAAAAGAAAGAGATAGAGTGGCAGTAAGAGAGAAAAAATTTGAGAGAAGGGAGAGGGAGAGAGAAGGGAGAGGGAGAGAGAAGGGAGAGGGAGAGAGAAGGGAGTGACAAGTGTGAGAGGAGGGACAGAGAAGGGAGAGGGAGAGAGAAGGGAGAGGGAGAGAAAAGGAAAAGGGAGAGAAAAGGAAAAGGGAGAGAAAAGGAAAAGGGAGAGAAAAGGAAAAGGGAGAGAAAAGGAAAAGGGAGAGAAAAGGAAAAGGGAGAGAAAAGGAAAAGGGAGAGAAAAGGAAAAGGGAGAGAAAAGGAAAAGGGAGAGAAAAGGAAAAGGGAGAGAAAAGGAAAAGGGAGAGAAAAGGAAAAGGGAGAGAAAAGGAAAAGGGAGAGAAAAGGGAGAGAAAAGGGAGAGAAAGGGGAGAGAAAGGGAGAGAAAAGGAAAGGGAGATAGAAGGAAAAGGGAGAGAAAAGGAAGAGGGAGAGAGAATGGAGAGACAAGGGAGAGGGAGAGACAAGGAAAGGGAGAGAGAAGGGATAGGGAGAGAGAAGGGAGAGGGAGAGAGATGGGAGTGACAAGGGAGAGAGGAGGGAGAGCGAAGGAAGAGGGAGAGAGAAAAGGGAGAGAGAGAGAGAAGGGAGAGAAAGAGAGTGATGAGGGAGTGACAAGGAAAAGGGAGAGAGAAGGGAGAGGGAGAGAGAAGGGAGAGGGAGAGAGGAGAGAGAAGGGAGAGAGAGAGAAGAGAGAGGGAGAGACAGAGAGAAGGAAGAGGGTGAGAGAGAAAGGAATGGTTGAGAGAGAGAAGGGAGAGGGAGAGGGAATGATGAGGGTTAGGGTTAGGGTTAGGGTTAGGGTTAGGGTTAGGGTTAGGGTTAGGGTTAGGGTTAGGGTTAGGGTTAGGGTTAGGGTTAGGGTTAGGGTTAGGGTTAGGGTTATAGGGGAATACGAAAATTTAGGTATGTGACTCATTTGGGTACTAACCAATCAGAGAAGAGTTAGGGTTGAAAGTTAGGGTTGAAAGTTAGGGTTGAAAGTTAGGGTTGAAAGTTAGGGTTGACACTTAGGATTATTTTTCTATTTTTGTTTGGCCCAGGGTTATAGGGGAATACGAAAATTTAGGTATGTGACTCATTTGGGTACTAACCAATCAGAGAAGAGTTAGGGTTGAAAGTTAGGGTTGAAAGTTAGGGTTGAAAGTTAGGGTTGAAAGTTAGGGTTGAAAGTTAGGGTTGACACTTAGGATTATTTTTCTATTTTTGTTTGGCCCAGGGTTATAGGGGAATACGAAAATTTAGGTATGTGACTCATTTGGGTACTAACCAATCCGAGAAGAGTTAGGGTTGAAAGTTAGGGTTGAAAGTTAGGGTTGAAAGTTAGGGTTGAAAGTTAGGGTTGAAAGTTAGGGTTGAAAGTTAGGGTTGACACTTAGGATTATTTTTCTATTTTTGTTTGGCCCAGGGTTATAGGGGAATACGAAAATTTAGGGTTAGGGTTAGGGTTAGGGTTAGGGTTAGGGTTAGGGTTATAGGGGAATACGAAAATTTAGGTATGTGACTCATTTGGGTACTAACCAATCAGAGAAGAGTTAGGGTTGAAAGTTAGGGTTGAAAGTTAGGGTTGAAAGTTAGGGTTGAAAGTTAGGGTTGAAAGTTAGGGTTGAAAGTTAGGGTTGAAAGTTAGGGTTGAAAGTTAGGGTTGAAAGTTAGGGTTGAAAGTTAGGGTTGAAAGTTAGGGTTGAAAGTTAGGGTTGAAAGTTAGGGTTGACACTTAGGATTATTTTTCTATTTTTGTTTGGCCCAGGGTTATAGGGGAATACGAAAATTTAGGTATGTGACTCATCTGGGTACTAACCAATCAGAGAAGAGTTAGGGTTGAAAGTTAGGGTTGAAAGTTAGGGTTGAAAGTTAGGGTTGAAAGTTAGGGTTGAAAGTTAGGGTTGAAAGTTAGGGTTGAAAGTTAGGGTTGAAAGTTAGGGTTGACACTTAGGATTATTTTTCTATTTTTGTTTGTCCCAGGGTTATAGGGGAATACGAAAATTTAGGTATGTGACTCATTTGGGTACTAACCAATCAGAGAAGAGTTAGGGTTAGTGTTCAAAGTTAGGGTTGACCCTTATGATTATTTTTGTATTTGTGTTTGGTTAAAAAAGAATAGAACATTTTTAGTTATGTGACTCATTTAGTCACACTTGACCAATGAGAGTTAAGTTCTGAATAATTTAGGGAGGGTGTGGTTTGGGGTTGAAAGTGTGGTAAGAAAAAGTGTAAGTGGGTAAGCAGGTGAGGGAGGTTGTGGGTAGGTGGGTGAGGGAGGTTTAGGGATGTATGGTGGGTGTGGGTAAGGGAGGTTGAAGGTTTGTGAGGGAAGGTGGATGATGAAGAGAGTGGGTAGGTGGTGTTGTAGGTGGATTAGGGAGGGTGAGTAAATGTGTTTGGGAGGGTGAGGATGAAGGTGGGTGAAAAAAGTGTGGGTCAGTTAAGGTATGGGTGAGTGGGCAAGGGTGAGGCTGGGTATGGGTGTGCAGGTAAGGGTGGTGAAGGTGAATTTTAATATGGATGATGGAGGGTAGAAGGTGGGTGAGGGAGGTTGGGTGAAGGAGGGTTTGGGAAGGTGATGTTGAAGGTGGGTGAGGGATGGTTAATATGGGTATAGGAGGCTTTGTAGGTAAGGTTGAGGCCAGTAAGGTAGAGTAAACGTGGGTAAGGGAGGGTGATGATTAAGGTGGAAGAGGGAGGGTGTGTTTAGGTGGGGTTAAAGGTTGGTGAATGTAGGTGAGGTAGGTTGAAAGTGGATGAGTGAAGGTGTGGGTGAGTGAAGGTGTTGGTGAATGGGCAATGGTGGGTGGGTGAAGGTGGATGAGGTGGTGGGTTATAGTGAACATGGGTCAAGGAGGGTAAGAGCAGGTGAGGGAGGGCATGGAATCAGTCTGTGAGCCTGCCCTTTCTATTTTGTTGTATATATTCTATTCCCTATCCAATTGACATGTTGCATTTATATGCAGTTAGTCATTCAAAAATTTGAAAACTCTTGCATTCGTTGCATGTTAGCGAGAGGCACCCTTAGAGGTAAAGAGCTAGCTTTTACCTCACTACTAAGTACTTGGACATTGAGGACTAGATCCATTTTGTACAGAGCGGAGCTTCTCCTCTGCCGTATGCTAGGAGTGAAGAAGCACTACTGTCTATCGTCCGTAAAGGGGTATGCTTTCTTCCCCCAATTTACAGTCGAGCTAGCGCTGCAGATGGGACAGTAGCGAAGAGTTCACTGCCTGACTCTAAAAGGGCACACTCGTGTAAAGGGAGAGAAATCAACTCAAAGCTTTATATCCTGAGAGATAAAAGCAATGCATTGTGTAGGCGTACTCACTTACCTCTACTACTTACCTCCTTGTTTGTATGTCCTTTGTGAACAGCATCTTGATAGACGAACTTACCTATTTTCATACTGCAAATAAATTTTACCCAAGATAAGTGAAAAAATATAATGCAATCCCCTTTAGAGCAATGCAGTTGAGGACCCTCTTTCACTGATGGACTAAATAAACGATGCTTAGACTGAGTGAGAGAGGGGTTTGTGAGAGAGAGGGGAGAGTGGTAGTCCTTGAGAGAGAGAGAGAAAGAAAGGACATTTGTGAGAGTAAAATACAGGTGATTTAGAAGGAGCAGGGATGCTAGTCAGGGAGAGTAATAGAGAGCAGGGAGAGAAAGAGACGGTGTGAGAAAGAAAGAGAGAGAGAGAAGTGGAAGAAAGAAATGTGTGTGAGAGCAAGAGACGGGTTGAAATGAAAGAGATAGAGTGGCAGTAAGAGAGAAAAAATTTGAGAGAAGGGAGAGGGAGAGAGAAGGGAGAGGGAGAGAGAAGGGAGAGGGAGAGAGAAGGGAGTGACAAGTGTGAGAGGAGGGACAGAGAAGGGAGAGGGAGAGAGAAGGGAGAGGGAGAGAAAAGGAAAAGGGAGAGAAAAGGAAAAGGGAGAGAAAAGGAAAAGGGAGAGAAAAGGAAAAGGGAGAGAAAAGGAAAAGGGAGAGAAAAGGAAAAGGGAGAGAAAAGGAAAAGGGAGAGAAAAGCAAAAGGGAGAGAAAAGGGAGAGAAAAGGGAGAGAAAAGGGAGAGAAAGGGGAGAGAAAGGGGAGAGAAAGGGGAGAGAAAAGGGAGAGAAAAGGAAAGGGAGATAGAAGGAAAAGGGAGAGAAAAGGAAGAGGGAGAGAGAATGGAGAGACAAGGGAGAGGGAGAGACAAGGAAAGGGAGAGAGAAGGGATAGGGAGAGAGAAGGGAGAGGGAGAGAGATGGGAGTGACAAGGGAGAGAGGAGGGAGAGCGAAGGAAGAGGGAGAGAGAAAAGGGAGAGAGAGAGAGAAGGGAGAGAAAGAGAGTGATGAGGGAGTGACAAGGAAAAGGGAGAGAGAAGGGAGAGGGAGAGAGAAGGGAGAGGGAGAGAGGAGAGAGAAAAGGGAGAGAGAGAGAAGGGAGAGGGAGAGACAGAGAGAAGGAAGAGGGTGAGAGAGAAGGGAAAGGGAGAGAGAGAGAAGGGAGAGGGAGAGAGAGAGGTAGAGGGAATGACAAGGGAGTTATAAGGGAGAGGGCGAGAGAAGGGAGGGGGAGAGAGAGAGAGAGAGAGAGAGAAGGGAGTGGAGAAAGAGAGAAGGGAGAGGGAGAGCGAAGGAAAGGGGAGGCAAGGAAAAGGGAGAGAATGGAGATAAGGAAAAGGGAGAGAGCATGGAAAGGGAGAGAGAAGTAAGAGGGAGAGAGAAGGAAGAGGGAGAGAGAAGGGATAGGGAGAGAGAAGGCAGAGAGAAGGCAGAGGGATAGAGAAGGGAGTGAGAAAAGGGAGAGAGAAAGAAAAGGGAGAGAGAAGGGAAAAGGAGAGAGAAGGAAAAGGGAGAGAGAAGGAAAGGGAGAGAGAAGGAAAGGGAGAGAGAATGGAGAGACAAGGGAGAGGGAGAGACAAGGAAAGGGAGAGAGAAGGGATAGGGAGAGAGAAGGGAGAGGGAGAGAGAAGGGGGTGACAAGGGAGAGAGGAGGGAGAGAGAAGGGAGAGGGAGAGAGAAGGGTTAGGGTTAGGGTTAGGGTTAGGGTTAGGGTTAGGGTTAGGGTTAGGGTTAGGGTTAGGGTTATAGGGGAATACGAAAATTTAGGTATGTGACTCATTTGGGTACTAACCAATCAGAGAAGAGTTAGGGTTGAAAGTTAGGGTTGAAAGTTAGGGTTGAAAGTTAGGGTTGAAAGTTAGGGTTGAAAGTTAGGGTTGACACTTAGGATTATTTTTCTATTTTTGTTTGGCCCAGGGTTATAGGGGAATACGAAAATTTAGGTATGTGACTCATTTGGGTACTAACCAATCAGAGAAGAGTTAGGGTTGAAAGTTAGGGTTGAAAGTTAGGGTTGAAAGTTAGGGTTGAAAGTTAGGGTTGACACTTAGGATTATTTTTCTATTTTTGTTTGGCCCAGGGTTATAGGGGAATACGAAAATTTAGGTATGTGACTCATTTGGGTACTAACCAATCAGAGAAGAGTTAGGGTTGAAAGTTAGGGTTGAAAGTTAGGGTTAGGGTTAGGGTTAGGGTTAGGGTTAGGGTTAGGGTTAGGGTTAGGGTTAGGGTTAGGGTTAGGGTTAGGGTTAGGGTTAGGGTTAGGGTTATAGGGGAATACGAAAATTTAGGTATGTGACTCATTTGGGTACTAACCAATCAGAGAAGAGTTAGGGTTGAAAGTTAGGGTTGAAAGTTAGGGTTGAAAGTTAGGGTTGAAAGTTAGGGTTGAAAGTTAGGATTATTTTTCTATTTTTGTTTGGCCCAGGGTTATAGGGGAATACGAAAATTTAGGTATGTGACTCATTTGGGTACTAACCAATCAGAGAAGAGTTAGGGTTAGCGTTGAAAGTTAGGGTTAGGGTTGACCCTTACGATTATTTTTGTATTTGTGTTTGGTGAAAAAAGAATAGAACATTTTTAGTTATGTGACTCATTTAGGTACTTGGCCAATGAGAGTTAAGTTCTGAACAATTTAGGGAGGGTGTGGTTTGGGGTTGAAAGTGTGGTAAGAAAAAGTGTAAGTGGGTAAGAACGTGAGGGAGGTTGTGGGTAGGTGGGTGAGGGAGGTTTAGGGATGTATGGTGGGTGTGGGTAAGGAGGTTGAAGGTTTTTGAGGGAAGGTGGATGATGAAGAGAGTGGGTAGGTGGTGTTGAAGGTGGATTAGGGAGGGTGAGTAAATGTGTCTGGGAGGGTGAGGATGAAGGTGGGTGAAAAAAGTGTGGGTCAGTTCAGGTATGGGTGAGTGGGCAAGGGTGAGGCTGGGTATTGGTGTGCAGGTAAGGGTGGTGAAGGTGAATTTTAATATGGATGATGAGGGTAGAAGGTGGGTGAGGGAGGTTGGGTGAAGGAGGGTGTGGGAAGGTGATGTTGAAGGTGGGTGAGGGATGGTTAATATGGGTATAGGAGGCTTTGTAGGTAAGGTTGAGGCCAGTAAGGTAGAGTGAACATGGGTGAGGGAGGGTGAGGATTAAGGTGGAAGAGGGAGGGTGTGTTTAAGTGGGGTTAAAGGTTGGTGAATGTAGGTGAGGTAGGGGGATGAGTGAAGGTGTGGGTGAGTGAAGGTGTTGGTGAGGGGGCAATGGTGGGTGGGTGAAGGTGGATGAGTGTGAGGGTGAAGGTGGATGAGGTGGTGGGTGATAGTGAACATGGGTCAAGAGCGGGTGAGGGAGGGCATGGAATCAGTCTGTGAGCCTGCCCTTTCTATTTTGTTGTATATATTCTATTCCCTATCCAATTGACATGTTGCATTTATATGCAGTTAGTCATTCAAAAATTTGAAAACTCTTGCATTCGTTGCATGTTAGCGAGAGGCACCCTTAGAGGTAAAGAGCTAGCTTTTACCTCACTACTAAGTACTTGGACATTGAGGACTAGATCCGTTTTGTACAGAGCGGAGCTTCTCCTCTGCCGTATGCTAGGAGTGAAGAAGCACTACTGTCTATCGTCCGTAAAGGGGTATGCTTTCTTCCCCCAATTTACAGTCGAGCTAGCGCTGCAGATGGGACAGTAGCGAAGAGTTCACTGCCTGACTCTAAAAGGGCACACTCGTGTAAAGGGAGAGAAATCAACTCAAAGCTTTATATCCTGAGAGATAAAAGCAATGCATTGTGTAGGTGTACTCACTTACCTCAACTACTTACCTCCTTGTTAGTATGTCCTTTGTGAACATCATCTTGATAGACGAACTTACCTATTTTCATACTGCAAATAAATTTTACCCAAGATAAGTGAAAAAATATAATGCAATCCCCTTTAGAGCAATGCAGTTGAGGACCCTCTTTCACTGATGAACTAAATAAACAATGCTTAGACTGAGTGAGAGAGGGGTTTGTGAGAGAGAGGGGAGAGTGGTAGTCCTTGAAAGAGAGAGAGAAAGAAAGGACATTTGTGAGAGTAAAATACAGGTGATTTAGAAGGAGCAGGGATGCTAGTCAGGGAGAGTAATAGAGAGCAGGGAGAGAAAGAGAGGGTTTGAGAAAGAAAAAGAGAGAGAGAGAAGTGGAAGAAAGAAATGTGTGTGAGAGCAAGAGACGGGTTGAAGTGAAAGAGATAGAATGGGAGTAAGAGAGAAAAAAATGGAGAGAAGGGAGAGGGAGAGAGAAGGGAGAGGGAGAGAGAAGAGAGGGAGAGAGAAGGGAGAGAGAGAAAGCAGGGAGAGACAAGTGTGAGAGGAGGGACAGAGAAGGGAGAGGGAGAGAGAAGGGAGAGGGAGAGAAAAGGAAAAGGGAGAGAAAATGAAAAGGGAGAGAGAAGGAAATGGAGATAGAAGGAAAAGGGAGAGAGAAGGAAGAGGGAGAGAGAATGGAGAGATAAGGGAGAGGGAGAGACAAGGAAAGGGAGAGAGAAGGGATAGTGAGAGAGAAGGGAGAGGGAGAGAGATGGAAGTGACAAGGGAGAGAGGAGGGAGAGAGAAGGGAGAGGGAGAGCGAAGGAAAGGAGAGGGGAAAGGAAAAGGGAGAGAATGGAGAGACAAGGAAAAGGGAGAGAGCATGGAAAGTGAGAGAGAAGGAAGAGGGAGAGAGAAGGAAGAGGGAGAGAGATGGGATAGGGAGAGAGAAGGGAGAGAGAAGGCAGAGGGATAGAGAAGGGAGTGAGAAAAGGGAGAGAGAATGGAGAGAGAAAGAAAAGGGAGAGAGAAGGGAGAGGGAGAGACAAGGAAAGGGAGAGAGAAGGGATAGGGAGAGAGAAGGAAGAGGGAGAGAGAGAAGGGATAGGGAGAGAAAGAAGGGATAGGGAGAGAGAGAAGGGATAGGGAGAGGAAGAAGGGATACGGAGAGAGAGAAGGTAGATGTAGAGAGAAGGGAGATGGAGAGAGAAGGGAGAGAGAAGGGTGAGGGAGAGAAAAGGAAAAGGGAAAGAAAAGGAAAAGGGAGAGAAAAGGAAAAGGGAGAGAAAAGGAAAAGGGAGAGAAAAGGAAAAGGGAGAGAAAAGGAAAAGAAAAGGGAGAGAAAGGGAGAGAAAAGGGAGAGAAAAGGGAGAGAAAAGGGAGAGAAAAGGGAGAGAGAAGGCAAAATGAGAGAGAAGGTAAAGGGAGAGAGAAGGAAAAGGGAGAGAGAAGGAAAGGGAGATAGAAGGAAAAGGGAGAGAGAAGGAAGAGGGAGAGAGAAGGAAGAGGGAGAGAGAATGGAGAGACAAGGGAGAGGGAGAGACAAGGAAAGGGAGAGAGAAGGGATAGGGAGAGAGAAGGGATAGGGAGAGAGAAGGGAGAGGGAGAGAGAAGGGAGAGGGAGAGAGTGATGAGGGAGTGACAAGGAAAAGGGAGAGAGAAGGGAGAGGGAGAGAGAAGGGAGAGGGAGAGAGGAGAGAGAGAAGGGAGAGAGAGAAGGGAGAGGGATAGACAGAGAGAAGGAAGAGGGTGCGAGAGAAGGGAAAGGGAGAGAGAGAGAAGGGAGAGGGGGAGAGAGAGGTAGAGGGAATGATCAGGGAGTTATAAGGGAGAGGGATAGAGAAGGGAGGGGGAGAGAGAGAGAGAAGGGAGTGGAGAGAGAGAGAAGGGAGAGGGAGAGCAAAGGAAAGGGGAGGGGAAAGGAAAAGGGAGAGAATGGAGAGACAAGGAAAAGGGAGAGAGATTGGAAAGGGAGAGAGAAGGAAGAGGGAGAGAGAAGGAAGAGGGAGAGAGAATGGATAGGGAGAGAGAAGGGAGAGAGAAGGCAGAGGGATAGAGAAGGGAGTGAGAAAATGGAGAGAGAAAGAAAAGGGAGAGAGAAGGAAAAGGGAGAGAGAAGGAAAAGGGAGAGAGAAGGAAAGGGAGATAGAAGGAAAAGGGAGAGAGAATGAGAAGGGAGAGAGAATGGAGAGACAAGGAAGAGGGAGAGACAAGGAAAGGGAGAGAGAAGGGATAGGGAGAGCGAAGGAAGAGGGAGAGAGAAAAGGGAGAGAGAGAGAGAAGGGAGAGAAAGAGAGTGATGAGGGAGTGACAAGGAAAAGGGAGAGAGAAGGGAGAGGAGAGAGAAGGGAGAGGGAGAGAGGAGAGAGAAAAGGGAGAGAGAGAGAAGGGAGAGGGAGAGAGAGAGGTAGAGGGAATGACGAGGGAGTTATAAGGGAGAGGGAGAGAGAAGGGAGGGGGAGAGAGAGAGAAGGGAGTGGAGAGAGAGAGAAGGGAGTGGAGAGAGAGAGAAGGGAGAGGGAGAGCGAAGGAAAGGGGAGGCAAGGAAAAGGGAGAGAATGGAGAGATAAGGAAAAGGGAGAGAGCATGGAAAGGGAGAGAGCATGGAAAGGGAGAGAGAAGTAAGAGGGAGAGAGAAGGAAGAGGGAGAGAGAAGGGATAGGGAGAGAGAATGGAGAGACAAGGGAGAGGGAGAGACAAGGAAAGGGAGAGAGAAGGGATAGGGAGAGAGAAGGGAGAGGGAGAGAGAAGGGGGTGACAAGGGAGAGAGGAGGGAGAGAGAAGGGAGATGGAGAGAGAAGGAAGATGGAGAGAGAAGGAAGATGGAGAGAGAAGGAAGAGGGAGAGAGAAGGAAGAGGGAGAGAGAAGGAAAAGGGAGAGAGAAGGAAGAGGGAGAGAGAAGGAAGAGGGAGAGAGAAGGAAGAGGGAGAGAGAAGGAAGAGGGAGAGAGAATGGAGAGACAAGGGAGAGGTAGAAACAAGGGAGAGGGAGCGACAAGGGATAGGGAGAGAGAAGGAAGAGGGAGAGAGAGAAGGAAGAGGGAGAGAGAGAAGGAAGAGGGAGAGAGAGAAGGAAGAGGGAGAGAGAGAAGGGATACGGAGAGAGAGAAGGTAGATGTAGAGAGAAGGGAGATGGAGAAGAAGGAAGATGGAGAAGGGAGAGAGAGAGAGAGAGAGAGAGAGAGAGAGAGAGAGAGAGAGAGATGAGGGAGTGACAAGGAAAATGGAGAGAGAAGGGAGAGTGAGAGAGAAGGGAGAGGGAGAGAGGAGAGAGAAGGGAGAGAGAGAAGAGAGAGGGAGAGACAGAGAGAAGGAAGAGGGTGAGAGAGAAAGGAATGGTTGAGAGAGAGAAGGGAGAGGGAGAGGGAATGACGAGGGAGTTATAAGGGAGAGGGAGAGAGAAGGGAGGGGGAGAGAGAGAAGGGAGTGGAGAGAGAGAGAAGGGAGAGGAGAGCGAAGGAAAGGGTAGGGAAAGGAAAAGGGAGAGAATGGAGAGATAAGGAAAAGGGAGATAGCATGGAAAGGGAGAGAGACGGAAGAGGGAGAGAGAAGGAAGAGGGAGAGAGAAGGGATAGGGAGAGAGAAGGAGAGAAAGGCAGAGGGATAGAGAAGGGAGTGAGAAAAGGGAGAGAGAAAGAAAAGGGAGAGAGAAGGGAAAAGGAGAGAGAAGGAAAAGGGAGAGAGAAGGAAAAGGGAGAGAGAAGGAAAGGGAGAGCGAAGGAAGAGGAGAGAGAAAAGGGAGAGAGAGAGAGAAGGGAGAGAAAGAGAGTGATGAGGGAGTGACAAGGAAAAGGGAGAGAGAAGGGAGAGGGAGAGAGAAGGGAGAGGGAGAGAGGAGAGAGAAAAGGGAGAGAGAGAGAAGGGAGAGGGAGAGAGAGAGGTAGAGGGAATGACGAGGGAGTTATAAGGGAGAGGGAGAGAGAAGGGAGGGGGAGAGAGAGAGAAGGGAGTGGAGAGAGAGAGAAGGGAGTGGAGAGAGAGAGAAGGGAGAGGGAGAGCGAAGGAAAGGGGAGGCAAGGAAAAGGGAGAGAATGGAGAGATAAGGAAAAGGGAGAGAGCATGGAAAGGGAGAGAGCATGGAAAGGGAGAGAGAAGTAAGAGGGAGAGAGAAGGAAGAGGGAGAGAGAAGGGATAGGGAGAGAGAATGGAGAGACAAGGGAGAGGGAGAGACAAGGAAAGGGAGAGAGAAGGGATAGGGAGAGATAAGGGAGAGGGAGAGAGAAGGGGGTGACAAGGGAGAGAGGAGGGAGAGAGAAGGGAGAGGGAGAGAGAAGGAAAAGGGAGGGGAAAGGAAAGGGAGAGAGAAGGAAGATGGAGAGAGAAGGAAGATGGAGAGAGAAGGAAGATGGAGAGAGAAGGAAGATGGAGAGAGAAGGAAGAGGGAGAGAGAAGGAAGAGGGAGAGAGAAGGAAGAGGGAGAGAGAAGGAAAGAGGGAGAGAGAAGGAAGAGGGAGAGAGAAGGAAGAGGGAGAGAGAAGAGGAGAGAGAAGGAAGAGGGAGAGAGAATGGAGAGACAAGGGAGAGGTAGAAACAAGGGAGAGGGAGCGACAAGGGATAGGGAGAGAGAAGGAAGAGGGAGAGAGAGAAGGAAGAGGGAGAGAGAGAAGGAAGAGGGAGAGAGAGAAGGAAGAGGGAGAGAGAGAAGGGATACGGAGAGAGAGAAGGTAGATGTAGAGAGAAGGGAGATGGAGAAGAATGAAGATGGAGAAGGGAGAGAGAGAGAGAGAGAGAGAGAGAGAGAGAGAGAGAGAGAGAGAGAGAGAGAGAGAGAGAGAGAGAGAGAGAGATGAGGGAGTGACAAGGAAAATGGAGAGAGAAGGGAGAGTGAGAGAGAAGGGAGAGGGAGAGAGGAGAGAGAAGGGAGAGAGAGAAGAGAGAGGGAGAGACAGAGAGAAGGAAGAGGGTGAGAGAGAAAGGAATGGTTGAGAGAGAGAAGGGAGAGGGAGAGGGAATGACGAGGGAGTTATAAGGAGAGGGAGAGAGAAGGCAGGGGGAGAGAGAGAAGGGAGTGGAGAGAGAGAGAAGGGAGAGGGAGAGCGAAGGAAAGGGTAGGGGAAAGGAAAAGGGAGAGAATGGAGAGATAAGGAAAAGGTAGATAGCATGGAAAGGGAGAGAGACGGAAGAGGGAGAGAGAAGGAAGAGGAGAGAGAAGGGATAGGGAGAGAGAAGGGAGAGAAAGGCAGAGGGATAGAGAAGGGAGTGAGAAAAGGGAGAGAGAAAGAAAAGGGAGAGAGAAGGGAAAAGGAGAGAGAAGGAAAAGGGAGAGAGAAGGAAAAGGGAGAGAGAAGGAAAGGGAGAGGGAAGGAAAAGGAGAGAGAATGGAGAGACAAGGGAGAGGGAGAGACAAGGAAAGGGAGAGAGAAGGGATAGGGAGAGAGAAGGGAGAGGGAGAGAGGAGGGGTGACAAGGGAGAGAGGAGGGAGAGAGAAGGGAGAGGGAGAGAGAAGGAAAAGGGAGCGGAAAGGAAAAGGGAGAGAGAATGGAAAGGGAGAGAGAAGGAAGATGGAGAGAGAAGGAAGATGGAGAGAGAAGGAAGATGGAGAGAGAAGGAAGAGGGAGAGGGAAGGAAGAGGGAGAGAAAGGAAGAGGGAGAGAGAATGGAGAGACAAGGGAGAGGTAGAAACAAGGCAGAGGGAGCGACAAGGGATAGGGAGAGAGAAGGAAGAGGGAGAGAGAAAAGGGATAGGGAGAGAGAGAAGGGATAGGGAGAGAGAGAAGGGATAGGGAGAGAGAGAAGGTAGATGTAGAGAGAAGGGAGATGGAGAAAGAAGGAAGATGGAGAAGGGAGAGAGAGAGAAGGGAGAGAGAGAGAGTGATGAGGGAGTGACAAGGAAAAGGGATTGAGAAGGGAGAGGGAGAGAGAAGGTAGAGGGAGAGAGGAGAGAGAGAAGGGAGAGAGAGAAGGGAGAGGGAGAGGGAAGGAAGAGGGAGAGAGAAGGAAGAGGGAGAGAGAAGGAAGAGGGAGAGAGAAGGAAGAGGGAGAGAGAATGGAGAGACAAGGGAGAGGTAGAAACAAGGGAGAGGGAGCGACAAGGATAGGGAGAGAGAAGGAAAAGGGAGAGAGAGAAGGGATAGGGAGAGAGAGAAGTGATAGGGAGAGAGAGAAGGGATACGGAGAGAGAGAAGGTAGATGTAGAGAGAAGGGAGATGGAGAAGAAGGAAGATGGAGAAGGGAGAGAGAGAGAGAGAGAGAGAGAGAGAGAGATGAGGGAGTGACAAGGAAAATGGAGAGAGAAGGGAGAGTGAGAGAGAAGGGAGAGGGAGAGAGGAGAGAGAAGGGAGAGAGAGAAGAGAGAGGGAGAGACAGAGAGAAGGAAGAGGTGAGAGAGAAAGGAATGGTTGAGAGAGAGAAGGGAGAGGGAGAGGGAATGACGAGGGAGTTATAAGGGAGAGGGAGAGAGAAGGGAGGGGAGAGAGAGAAGGGAGTGGAGAGAGAGAGAAGGGAGAGGGAGAGCGAAGGAAAGGGTAGGGGAAAGGAAAAGGGAGAGAATGGAGAGATAAGGAAAAGGGAGATAGCATGGAAAGGGAGAGAGACGGAAGGGAGAGAGAAGGAAGAGGGAGAGAGAAGGGATAGGGAGAGAGAAGGGAGAGAAAGGCAGAGGGATAGAGAAGGGAGTGAGAAAAGGGAGAGAGAAAGAAAAGGGAGAGAGAAGGGAAAAGGAGAGAGAAGGAAAAGGGAGAGAGAAGGAAAAGGGGAGAAGAGAGAAGGAAAGGGAGAGGGAAGGAAAAGGGAGAGAGAATGGAGAGACAAGGGAGAGGAGAGACAAGGAAAGGGAGAGAGAAGGGATAGGGAGAGAGAAGGAGAGGGAGAGAGGAGGGGGTGACAAGGGAGAGAGGAGGGAGAGAGAAGGGAGAGGGAGAGAGAAGGAAAAGGGAGCGGAAAGGAAAAGGGAGAGAGAATGGAAAGGGAGAGAGAAGAAGATGGAGAGAGAAGGAAGATGGAGAGAGAAGGAAGATGGAGAGAGAAGGAAGAGGGAGAGGGAAGAAGAGGGAGAGGAAAGGAAGAGGGAGAGAGAATGGAGAGACAAGGGAGAGGTAGAAACAAGGCAGAGGGAGCGACAAGGGATAGGGAGAGAGAAGGAAGAGGGAGAGAGAAAAGGGATAGGGAGAGAGAGAAGGGATACGGAGAGAGAGAAGGGATACGGAGAGAGAGAAGGGATACGGAGAGAGAGAAGGGATACGGAGAGAGAGAAGGTAGATGTAGAGAGAAGGGAGATGGAGAAAGAAGGAAGATGGAGAAGGGAGAGAGAGAGAAGGGAGAGAGAGAGAGAGAGGGAGAGAGAGAGAGTGATGAGGGAGTGACAAGGAAAAGGGAGAGAGAAGGAGAGAGAAGGGAGAGGAGAGAGGAGAGAGAGAAGGGAGAAAGAGAGAAGGGAGAGGGAGAGACAGAGAGAAGGAAGAGGGTGAGAGAGAAGGGAAAGGGAGAGAGAGAGAAGGGAGAGAGAGAAGGGAGAGGGAGAGAGAGAGGTAGAGGAATGACGAGGGAGTTATAAGGGAGAGGGAGAGAGAAGGGAGGGGGAGAGAGAGAGAGAAGGGAGTGGAGAGAGAGAGAAGGGAGAGGGAGAGCGAAGGAAAGGGGAGGGGAAAGGAAAAGGGAGAGAATGGAGAGATAAGGAAAAGGGAGAGAGCATGGAGAGGGAGAGAGAAGGGAGAGGGAGAGAGGAGAGAGAGAAGGGAGAGTGAGAGAAGAGAGAGAGGAGAGAGGGTGAGAGAGAAGGAAAGGGAGAGAGAGAGAGAAGGGAGAGGGAGAGAGAGAGGTAGAGGGAATGACGAGGGAGTTAGAGAGAGGAGAGGGAGAGAGAGAGAGAAGGGAGGGGAGAGAGAGAGAGAGGGAGAGGAGAGCGAGAAGGGGAGGGGAAAGGAAAAGGGAGAGAATGGAGAGATAAGGAAAGGGAGAGAAGCATGGAGGAGAGAGGAAGAGGGAGAGAGAAGAAGAGGGAGAGAGAAGTATAGGGAGAGAGAAGGGAGAGGAGATAGAAGGGAGAGAGAAGGGAGAGAGAGGGAGAGAGAGGAGAAGGAGGGAGAGAAGGATAGGGAGAAAAGGAAAGTAGAGAGATGGAAAGGGAGATATTCTATCTTTCTATATTAGTATATGGAGAGAGAAGGAAGATGGAGAGGAGAAGGGATGAGAGAAGAAGAGGGAGAGGGAAGGAAGAGGGAGAGAGAATGGAGAGACAAGGGAGAGGTAGAAACAAGGGAGAGGGAGCGACAAGGGATAGGGAGAGAGAAGGAAGAGGGAGAGAGAGAAGGGATAGGAGAGAGAGAAGGGATAGGAGAGAGAGAAGGGATACGGAGAGAGAGAAGGTAGATGTAGAGAGAAGGGAGATGGAGAAAGAAGGAAGATGGAGAAGGGAGAGAGAGAGAAGGGAGAGAGAGAGAGTGATGAGGGAGTGACAAGGAAAGGATTGAGAAGGGAGAGGAGAGAGAAGGTAGAGGGAGAGAGGAGAGAGAGAAGGGAGAGAGAGAAGGAGGGAGAGGAGAGAGAAGGAAGAGGGTGAGAGAAAGGGAAAGGGAGAGAGAGAAGGGAGAGGGAATGACGAGGGAGTTATAAGGAGAGGGAGAGAGAAGGGAGGGGGAGAGAGAGAATGGTGAGAGGGAGAGAGAGAGAGAGAGAGAAGGAGAGGGAGAGAGGAAGGAGAGTAGAGATGAGGGAGAGAGAGATGGAGAAGAA
>NW_027454254.1:15000-87500 GCF_040206685.1 Ascaphus truei | reverse complement strand
CTCTCTCTCTCCCACCCTCTCTCTCTCCAACCCTCTCTCTCTCCCACCCTCTCTCTCTCCCACCCTCTCTCTCTCCCACCCTCTGTCTGTCACCCTCACCCACTCTCTCTGTTTTATCTTAACTGCACTATACCTACACCGAAATAACCTATTCTGCTTTCTTCCAGATCTGACTCAAGTTTCACACGGGAGACATCGGAAGACAGGTAGGGAACACCTCCCCTCCAGTATAGTACCTTGAGGGACTGCGGATCAGGTAAGATCCCAGGCGGGATTGCTGCTTTGGAAATTGTTAAGAGGGGGCATCCTGACACTGGTTAATGGGTTCAGAAGTCATTCACGTCTGGCTTTTTTTTTGAGGTCAACACACACACACACACACACACGCAGTACTTTTCGAAATAAACCTACGTTTCTATGAAAATGTAAGTTGTTTTTTTTTGCGGCCCACCTAGACTTAAACCTTGTTTATGTGGCCCTTGTTAGCATTTGAGTTTGACATGCTTGGTTTAGAGACTCATAGCGTCTCAAACCACTATAAAATTAAACATAACCAGAATCCTTCTTGTCTAAAATTCTTTGGAATCGAATTAGTAAAACCCGATTGGAGGGGAGGAGACTATATAAAGAAAATCAATAAAAGAGAATCCTTTTGGATTTTCACCCTCCAAACACTGGCACCTAAGGGGTTAAATATAGACATGGAAGTTACAGCTTTCCTACCATAACAGTAAGTGACCTATTAAAGTTATTACCGATTTTTAACAGCCAAGCTAAGATATACTTCAACAACGTGGCATAGGATTGTAAGTATCCTTATCTCAGGATACAGGATATATGATATGTAAAATTGTTGGATGGTTCGGAATTAATGATTTCATGTCAAATAAATGGCATCCCTAACATCTCTTTACTTCCTATGAGCCATGGTATACTTTTATCCAATATTCAATTCATTCCCAATACCTACATTTTAGAATTACCTCCCTTATGATTCTTAATTTAGGGTTTACTAAACCAGTCTAAAGTAACATTAATTTATATTTTTAATTACTATTTAAGAAATTTAGCTAATGAGTAAACTATCTCTCCTCCTTAATTACCCATCCTATCTTCCTTATTTTAAGTATTCATACAAAATTTATACAAGAGGCTTACCACTATTAAAGTTTTTTAGGCATGCCAATTGTTTTTAATGTTGTTGTAACCTACTATTTAACCACTGTTTATAATTTTTTCCACCCTAATAAGTGTATAGAGTATGATCAATTGAGCTTAAGAACTTATACTTGTGGCATGAGTAAAACCAGCACCCTTGGAGTTAATTGGACGAATCTACAGGATATATAAGACTGCTGTTACCCTGTGCTTGTACACGTCACTGAGGAAGCATTGGCGAAACGCGTTTGACGTTTTTTGGCCACTACAAGCCACCGTAGTGAGGATTTGATTCCCTGCTCTATCTGGCTCAGCGTCCCGCCGTCTGCGCATGCGCACGCGCAACGGAGCAGGGAGCTGGAATCTGTGTATGCTGAGGGGCAGGCAGCTTGAGGAGGACATAGCCTGTGCACGGGCTTTTGGAAATTCTCAGCACAGCCACCTACAGTGAAGACCAGCACAGTAATCATCTGCCAACAGGGAAACAGCCAGGACAAACCACCCCAACCCAGGAAGGGACTCGTTGTGGAGTCTGGCAGCATCTCCTCTCTATGCCTGAAATTATCGGCCGCTTGTAAGTGTTAAATCTCTTTTTTTCAACTGTTAATAAATTTTATTGCACTATTTTTTTCCCTTTTATTTTTTGCTAAGGAGGATACCAGGAGGCTTTTCCTCACCCTCAACAAATACAGTCACATAAAGAGAGGAACTCAAGATATCAGACATTTTGATGTAAGTGTGTTTCCTCTCATTCAGCATTTTCTTTCAACCTCCATTGATCTTCTAACCACCCCTACTCCCCCCCCCCTTATTCAAACGAAGAGCTGTGTATAACCATTGTGTTGGTCCCTTACTGTGGTCCCCTCTCTTCTCTCCCTTATTTTACATGCTTTAAACGCCGTGGAGCCACAAGCAAAGTAACGCGCCAGAGGACCCCCCTTTTTTTCTACCAGTATCTATACAGAGGTTGGTGAATCACCTCTGAGAGACTCAGGCTGCGGAACTGTACTGTGCAAAGACTGAAGCTACACATTGAACAGTAGGATAACCCACTTTTGGCGCAACTTTTCTTTCTTTTATGTATACAATGTAAATGCAATGTTTTGATTGGCATTTGAGGATTTTGATTGGAAGATGAGATTGGATTTTTTTTAGGAAATATGATTTTATTGTATTGTATGGAGAAGTGGTATTTGTAGTAGAGCATGTTTTTGATAACCCTTCAACATTTATTTGTATATTGGTTCATCATGTCTCTCTCTCTCTCTCTCTCTCTCTCTCTCTGTATGTATATATATATATATACGTGTATATATAGTTGCATGATGAAGCCACTGTACAAATGAATGGGTGAAGGGTAAGTATCGGGCCAGGGTGGCTTAACCCCTTAATTACCTTTGCGGTTATTATCCGATAAGGTGATTAAGGGGTTAATTGATATCTGAATGTAATTGCAATGTATTGGCTATGTATTTTGTTGGCAATGGAGGACAAGGATTTTGCTGGCGAGGGGGGCTTCTTATTGATGAGGTCAGTAGAACTTTATTTCTTTTATTATGCTAGTTAATGTGTTTAATAATGGGCAAATAATCTATTATCCCTATCTGGATAATAGTTATTTTGCACATTATTGTACTGTATGTATTGGGGGGGGGGGATTGATGTATTTAATGTATAGGTCCGGTGTAGACGGACGTTCACAGAGGTACACACTTGGAGTCGTTTATAATGTGAAATTATAATAAGGCTTTATTGTGCCTTTTCCTTTTCATCAGGAAATTCATCCAAACACAGGGGGGGGGGGGGAACAAAGCTTCTAATCACTTGGGAGTATTTTTCCCTTAGTCAAGCAGGTTCTCGCAGCCCCAAAACATATAACATGCAATAAGCAGATATAAGCAGTCTCTTAAGAATAAAAGTCTTATCTGTTTCTTGGAGGGAAAATCTTGTCACTTCCTGGTTCAGCTTCAGGTGTAGTTTTCCCTGTGTCTTGAAAATCAGCTCTGCTATGCAGGGCTCAAGACCGGTCAGCTCCAGAGATCTGGGTTTCTTTTGGTTAGTCTCTCCTTAGCATACTGGAGGTGTGTACGCAGACCTTGCAGTTGGTTCTGCAGTCGGTGCTCTGCTTCAAACATTTCCTCTTTCAAAAGTTTATTTATTTCTTTAAGAGCCTGCAGCTCTTAATTCTTTCCCTTGACGTATTCTGTCAACTCAGAATTTTCTTTTTTTAATCTTAAATTTTCTCTTTTTTCAGTCTCTGTACTATTCAGGGCTTCCTTGCAGTCCACCTTCCATTTTTGCACATCTGCTTGGAGGCGGGCTGTCTCCTGGCGTGAGACTTCCATCTCCAGGTTTATGTTCTGAAGCTCCTTCTGAGAGACTTTGAGATCCAAGTTAAGATGTAGGATAGTTTTCCTTGAAATGTCCAGCTCCTCAGTGAGACTGTGTAGTTCCTTTCTGGAAATTTCCAGGTCTGTGCGGCAGCTGTTGGTCTCATGATGTGAGGCATCCAGTGCTCTGTGGAGTGTCTGAACCTCTTTCTGAGCTACGTCCACCTCTATCTGGACACTGTTGACCTCCTGTTGTGAGGCATTCAGCTCTGTGTGAAGAGTGTGAACCTCTTGCTGGAAGACTGTCATCTGCTTCAGTGCCTCCTCATACTTCCGCTTTAGCGTAGCCACCATTTTATCAGATTGGCTCTGCTTTTCATCCATGGCGGAAATAGCAGCATTTGCAGTATCTAGCTCAGTCTTGAGATCGTCCAATTCTGTCCTGGCTAAAGAGTAGATTGTGAGCACATCTTTTTGTAGCCTCACGTTATTTTTCTGTAGCTCTGTGTTATCTGCTCTCTCAAGTTTCAATTTTTCTCGAAGTAGATCACAGTCACGCCTGGCAATTTTCAGGGCGTCTTCAGGGCTGGTGAAGGGATCGTCACTCACTGGTTCCGGCTTTGCTTCCCTGGGATGGTTGGTTGAGGGTTCCTCACTGTTGGCACCGGACAGACACTTCTTCGGGGAACCCGACTTCTGCCTTGGGCCCTCTGGATATTCGGTTAACCGTGGGACGAATTCTCCATTTTCTCTAGGCTGCAAGGCAACTCTGTCCCCCATTTTCTCCACAGGATCTGCGGACGTGTCTGTTACTTCCACGGTAAGTGAAGAACCGCTTTTCTTTTTCCGCCTTTTTGATTTTGATGACACCGTCCCTTCAGGGATATTGGGGTCTCCATCTTCATTTGAAATTTTAGCAGCTTCATTATATACGCCAGGCTTTTCTTGCCGCTGCTTTAGCTGACAGAAATATTCGGTGATCCACTGCTCCCGCTTTGTCTCCTGCTGATCATATTCGTCATCAAAGGGAGCGGTCTTTTCTGTTCGTGCCAAGTTCAGGCACCCCCACCATTCTTGGGGTGTTTTGTGGGTGTGACTCGGTTCGGGTTCCCCGTAAGAGATGTCTTCCTCTTTATTGGACTGGAAGGGCCACTCTTCCGTGGGGTAGGGTTCACTACAGGAACGCTGCATCTTGTCCTCCATTTTTAGGCTATCAGGTGTAATTTTCTTCCTGACCTCAGGAGGCGCTATTGCAGCTGTTGCCACTGTATTTGCTAGAACCCCCAATTGTGGTAGACCTACAGATGGGCATATTTTGCTTGTAGAGGTCGTAGCACTCACAGGCATCTCTGTAGACTTTTCTTTCTTGGATAATTTTTTTTTTTTCAATATCAGCAATACTGTGCATGCATTTTCTTTTATCAGGTATACAAGATTGTGCAGTTGCTAGGTAAAAAAGTCTATTTGCTATACACCATTTATTTGTAGGTGCAATCCCTCCGCTTCAGCAACAGAATTTGGTTTTCTGCCTGAGTTCAGTAATTTTCAGTCTCATCTTTGGGTATCTGTTTTCTCCCAAGATATACAGTATATAGGCAGATTTTTACTTGCAGAAAAACATTCTTTGCAGTGGACTATTTCTTTAATTCCCGGCAGGGTGACTCAACACTCAGCAATTGGCTTTGAAATACCTTTTTCCTTTATAGGGCAATTTTACACTCAGCATTTGTTTGCTAAAAATACCCCTGCTTCAGCAGTCTTTGTATCAATTTTCACACTTTTCTGCATATACTCCATTCACAGCTGGTAGCCCTACAGTATGCGGCGTGGCAACCTTTATTTGCAAAATCAGTACCCCTCATGGGTCACCATATGTATTCACTGCTTCAGCGAAACTTTTTAAAACAACAAACACCTATCCCTTTTTTAAGGGCTGACTCACTTCTTGAACCCTGACTATGGCTAGAAGGCAAAATCCCTATTTCAATGACCATATTACACTTTGTGATAGGCAATTTAAAGGTTTACCTGCTTCAGCAGTCTCTTGGGATTGGGGAAAAGAGTCCATCTGTGGTTTTTGTAAGGTTCAGTGCAGTGTAAGTTTCAGTGCAGTGTAAGTTTCAGTGATGTGTACACCTTTAACTCTGCCTCTGCTGCATGAGAGGGGTTTTTTTTTTTCCCCAGATTTGTTTGTAGGCAAAAAGCATAACAAAAAAATTTCACATAAAACTCTCCGGTCCTTTTTAACTACAAAGACACCTCTTGTCCCACCTCGGACACCATATGTAGACGGACGTTCACAGAGGTACACACTTGGAGTCGTTTATAATGTGAAATTATAATAAGGCTTTATTGTGCCTTTTCCTTTTCATCTCCCTTAGTCAAGCAGGTTCTCGCAGCCCCAAAACATAAACATATAACATGCAATAAGCAGATATAAGCAGTCTCTTAAGAATAAAAGCAAAAATAGAGTGATGAGGCGGTCACTGCTGCCGCAAGGGTAATGAAGCTTCCGCACAAAATACAGATAAAAATAATTATTTATTGGTGCATGTGTACAAAAAATCTGTCTTTGACAAAGTCACTTACGTGACGAAACGCGTCAGAGTGTTCTCTGTGGCAGATTTTTTGTACACATGCACCAATAAATAATTATTTTTATCTGTATTTTGTGCGGAAGCTTCATTACCCTTGCGGCAGCAGTGACCGCCTCATCACTCTATTTTTGCTGGATTCGTACCCTGGCTGGAGCACGCTGATTTCCTCTTCCGGTTCCAGTGACCCGTGACGTCATCGCTGATCGGAGACCCGGCGCGTCAAGATCGTGAGTGTCGGCATCCTTTGCCTACCCCTCCCCGGCCTCCGCAGTGAGGGCTGCCTTATCGTGGGTGACACCAGGTAGAGGGTTGTGGCGGAGGGTAGCAGTTGCTTAGCTGGTGTCCCTGTTTAAGGGATACCGCTGTACTACTGCTTTCATTCCTCCTTACCACCCTATACCCCTCCCGTTGTTGTCACGGTACACACTTGTCTTGCAGTGGGGAGTTGAAACTTTCAGTTTATTCATTTTATTTCTACATTGGGACACTGGATTGGAGAGTACTTATTCTATGCGCACATGGTTGCTATTTATGTTCTGGATTCGGGATAGTTCATGCTTATGGACAATTTGTAGCACCAGTTTGTTCCTACGAGTGATCATAGGATATTTGCTGTCTTAAGAATAAAAGTCTTATCTGTTTCTTGGAGGGAAAATCTTGTCACTTCCTGGTTCAGCTTCAGGTGTAGTTTTCCCTGTGTCTTGAAAATCAGCTCTGCTCTGCAGGGCTCAAGACCGGTCAGCTCCAGAGATCTGGGTTTCTTTTGGTCAGTCTCTCCTGGGACTCAAGAACCTCAGCTCTGTCTCTCCAAAGGTCAGCTCTCAGTCAGAGCTAGGGAGGAGTCACTTCCTGTTTCAAAGGCAGGCTTTTTCTACTACCTGTAATCAGGCAGGTGGTGCTAGTTAATTTGCTACCAGCAGTTAAACACCACACTGCTGGATTAGAGGCACCTTTGTGAACAGGGATAAGTCCCCTGTTACATCCAGTTTATTTTTTTTAGGTACAGGGTTGGTTCCTTTTGGTTTGCGAGAGACCTCTGGAGACCACCTGCGGTATCCTCGGGCTTCTCACGGGTACCAGGCTGGCGGGTCTTTATGTATTTAAAATGGGCACATTCACTATTATCCATATGTGGATAATAGTAATTTTGCCCATTACTGTATTGTATGTTTTAGGGGGGTGTATTTATTGTAAAGTATTTGTGTTGTTGTATTTTTTGGGGGGCCACAGAATTGGTAGTGCAGGCCTGTGGGGAACACCCGAGGGCCCCCGCCTGCCTCTAGTATCATTGCTGTGCATCCCAAAAATGTGATATATGTAATGGGGGTATAGGGGTTGTTGGGGACACAGGGGGTGTATGTTATTTATTGCAATGTTTATTGGGGGCAATTGTCCCCAATAAACATGCTATTATGCCTTAACCCCTTCATTGCCTTAGCGGATATCCGCTATGGTAATGAAGCAGCATTAATGTATTTTAATAATAGTGTACGGGAGCAGGGGGTCCCCTGAGCTGAACCGCATTGATTTGTGGCTCAGGGACCCCCTGCTTCCCGAGTTACAGGCCCCGGTATGGGGCATCGGTGCCAGTGTCGCCGCCATCTTTATAGCATCCAAGACACGATGTGGGCTCTATAAAGATGGCGGCGACACTGGCACCCGATGCCCCATCCCGGGGCCTATAACTCGGGAAGCAGGGGGTCCCTGAGCCACAAATCAATGCGGTTCAGCTCTGGGGACCCCCTGCTCCCGCACAATATTATTAAAAATACATTAATGCTGCTTTATTACCATAGCGGATAGCCGCAAAGGTAAGGAATGAGTGTTTATTCATATGTGTGTTTTATTCATAGTGTAGATGTGCAGAGGGTTTCCGGAGCTGAACCGCTTTGGTTTTAGGTCCGGGGACCCCCTGCTTCCCGAGATACAGGCCCCTTTATGGGGTGCCGGTATCCCTCTGCTTTGTTTACATTCCGCGGTCACGTGATCGGGACATTTAAATGCAGAGGGATACCGACACCTCATAAAGGGGCCTGTATCTCGGGAATCAGGGGGTCCCCGGACCTGAAACCAATGCGGTTCAGCTCCGGAGACCCCCTGCACATGTACACTATGAATAAAAGTTGTTTTGATATATTTTTATTTTGAAGATGTTTGCGCAGAGAGAGTGGCGGATCTATCTCTGCTGCAAACACATATCGGCAGAAACGGCGTATCGCCAGGTTATATCGGGAGACAGGCTGTTTTATCACCGGCTCATCGGCGTTTTGCTTTCGCAGTGATTCGCCAGGGATTCGGCAGGGATTCGGCCCTTACTGAATACTGCGAGGGCAAATCGCCAAAATCATGCCAATAGGGAACACTTGGCGAGAGCACTTTTTCGGCGCTTACTCCATAGAGCCCTTAGCAACAAGGATTATCCCATCCACGGGATAGTGAAAGTTCGGCTGGAGATACTTCAGCTGAACACAGGCAAATCGCAACCTATGGATGTGGAGGCGCTTGTATACCCCGAGCCCTGAGAGCACCCCAGTTCCCAGATCATACTAGGAACTAACACCGACATGGTGAGCGCAGTAATCAGGGCCTACCTATCCATCCGACTATTCACCACATCCTTCTGGAAGAGTGTTGTAAGATATCTGCCAAATGGAAAAGCAGGAAAGAAATCCCAGGACAGCGCTTCAGCATGTAAGGTACATAGGTAGGCAATTGGTATAAGTGTATAGCCAAAGTATGGAGGAAATGAATAAGACTATGTCAAGTATTGGACCCAGTGCATTAGAAAGCAGGGATATACACCTCACCAGACCAAATAAATCTTACCTGCAGCACTGTAACAGTGCTGCAGGTAAGATTTATTTGGTCTGGTGAGGTGCCATCAAGGCTTTGGATATTTCTTCACCCAAGACATTATACCTTATTGTATATCCCTGCTTTCTAATGCACTGGGTCCAATACTTGACATAGTCTTATTCATTTCCTCCATACTTTGGCTATACACTTATACCAATTGCCTACCTATGTACCTTACATGCTGAAGCGCTGTCCTGGGATTTCCTGCTTTTCCTGCTTTTCCATTTGACATATACTACGCAGCAGCTCGCTTGTGAGAGACATTCAACGATTACATTGGATATATTCTGGGGACCAGCATACTGCACATTGTGACTATTTAGTCTCAGTTTCAAACTATTTTTAATACTGGTTACACGGGGGAGACTTTTAAATATGGATGAGGACGCACAGGATTCAGATGTGGCGGATACAATGAACAGTACTTTTGTCCAGAAATGTGCGGATAACTCTGCCAGGAAACACAGAGCAGCGCACCTGTTTGATAATACAATACATGACATGTGCGAAGATAAAGCTGACCTTGGTCTTTATTTTACTAAACTAGAAAAGACCCTTCTCACCAACATCAGATTATGGTGGGACATCACTACGCTGGACAATTACATCATTACCAAAAGGATACCAAGGGGGTTACGCGTCAAGAAAACGCCCTCCTTTGGCTTTCCTTTGAAAGATTTTGAATTGGAGTGGACCAGCATACTGAATGATTGCTCCCTTAAACTCATGGATCTCATCATAAAGACAAAGGTACAGGAGCGGATCAATGTGTAGAAGGACATAAAGGATCTGCAACAGAAGCTAAACAAATTTAAAGATATGGAAGATTTCCAGACTATGGATGAGAGATTATCCAATAATGTGGAAAAGGCTGAGAAAGAGATTATGGTGAAGAAACAACAGAAGTTCGACAGAGATCGAGTCTATTATGAACGGACCCAAATATATGTGTGGCAACGGTTACCACCACCAAGAACACCATCTCGCCAAGATTTCACACACAAGAATCCCCAATCTAAAAAGGAGCACCCCAAGAGATCAATTTCCAAAAGATCAATTCTGAAGAAGTCTCCTGAAACATCCAGCATCTCGGACATCTCTGACGGGGAGACTCGCCAACAAATAGTCTCATTTTCGACGGATGATGACACGGATAGATGTCGGGACAGCACTGACTATGAATCAAGACAACAGAGACATCAAGGAGAAGTGTCTACGTCCTATGATCTTAGAAGTAATAAATCTTCAAAAAACTATTCAAAAGGACAAGGCGCTCGCCAAAAAGAAGTGGCAATAAAGGAAAGAAAGATCGATCCCTAACACACAATGATAATGTCTTGAATATATCCGGTGTTGTAATTCCCGATGGAGAGCTGGCTGTGCTGAACAAGGGACTCAATTTTGCCATCATGAATGATTTTGACTTGTTCAGTTCAGTCATTGACCTCCAGAGATACATCAGGAAACTTTCATTAAAGAAATTATTTTCGTCTAAGGAGGTTGTGATCCCTGGGTCTCCTCTATCACATGTTGGGGATAATTCTGATCCCCACCATGTGATTGATGACACCCGGGAGGATAGATTATCCTTTAGAGAATATGGGGCACTCCAAGACTTAACAGATCTCATAGGGGAAGAAGAGGTTGCAGATTATATAGATGAAGAAGAACAATTATCATTTCTTACTGGAACTAAACATACTTCCTTTAAGAACAAATCTGTTTTTTGTCCTTCTTTTACCAAAGGTCCACACCTTGAAACTTTTGAAAAGTTGGTTGAGAAGGACCTACAGACACTGGCCAAAGGTTATTCATTTACCACCCCCTCTTTTGATAATATGACTAAAGAGGAACATTTACATCTTTCCTCACTGAAAAAAAGATCAAACATAATCATAAAAAGTTCGGACAAAGGGGGTGCGGTGGTAATCATGCACTCAGATGCCTATTATTCGGAAGCTTTAAGACAGCTCAGTGACACCAAAGCGTATTGTAAATTAGACAAGGACCCCACACAATCCTTCTTAGTGGAAATTCGTGATCTCTTAGACCTGGGCAGGGAAATAGGAGTCTTGACCAAACAGGAAACGGCTTATCTGTATAATCCCTTTCCCACCGTGCCTATTTTTCACCATCTCCCAAAGATCCATAAATCTATTGTTAGCCCTCCGGGCAGACCTATTATCTCTAGTATTGGATCTTTGGGAGATGGTCTATCTAGGTACGTTGATTATTTTTTACAGACATTAGTGAAAGAGCTTCCCTCACATTTGAGGGACTCTTCAGATTTGCTTCTAGATATTCAAAACATCAAATGGTTAAACACGTTTATGTGGGTCACACTAGATGTGACCTCACTGTATACTATTATTGATCACACTTTGGGCACTAAGGCTATTAGTCACTTTCTTAATCACTCAAATTTAAATTTAGCACAGAGCACTTTTCTTTTAGATTCAGTAATGTTTTTGTTACAGCATAACTATTTTATGTTTGACAAACAATATTATTTACAGTCACAGGGAACAGCAATGGGCACGTCATTTGCACCTTCTTACGCAAACCTTTTTATGGGATTTTGGGAGAATACACATATTTTTGGTGATAACAATCCATTTAGACACAATATTATTTTTTACCGTAGATTTATAGATGATTTAATATTTATCTATTTTGACATTTTCACATGTTTATCATGATACAAAGATTAACTACCTTGATTTACATTTATATATAGACATTGACTTAAAAATACAGACCAATGTCTATAGAAAAGCCAACTCACGGAATTCCCTGCTCAGGTCTAACAGTGCTCATCCCAGACCCCTTGTCCGGGGTATTCCAAAAGGACAATACCTAAGATTGAGGAGGATTTGTTCAACGGAACAATCCTTCCTCACCCAGGCCAAAGAACTCAAACAAAGGTTTTTGAATAGAGGTTATGGAGAGAAGGATCTGGAACTTGCATTTGAAAATGCATTAAAAACTGATAGAGAAGAACTCTTAATTAAAAATAGGAAAAATAAGAAGAGGAATAAAGGAGAGTCTTTTGTCCAAAAAGATGCATCAATCCAGTTACCACTCTTCATAACAACATATTCAAAACAGGCAGAACAGATTAGGTTTATCCTACAAAAACATTGGGCCATCTTAAAACTGGACAAGGATCTTGAGTGCTACGTTAAATCTAACCCTAGAGTGGTTTTTAAAAAAGCCAAAACTATTGGGAATCATGTGTCCCCCAGTTTATTTTGTTCCACTAAGAGGAATATCAATAAAACATTAAAAGGATTTTACAAATGTGGGAATTGTAGTACATGCAAATACTCTACACAATTAAAATCTATTAGGAATGTACACACTAATCAAATATATCGTATTGAAACATTCTTAACGTGTAATACTAATTTTGTGGTGTACCTACTCAGTTGTCCCTGTGGGAGTGGTTACATAGGTCGCACCATTAGATCACTCAAAGTTCGAATAAATGAACACATTAGGATTATTAAAAAACGGGATGATAGATTTCCAGTCGCACGCCACTTTAGCAACTGCCCCTTAGGAACATTAGCATCTTTTTCCTATAGTGCTATAGAATATATTCATGCCCATGCTAGGGGAGGCGACAGGGAAGCTTTACTCAACCGCAGGGAGATGTTCTGGATTTATGCCCTTGGGACAATGGCTCCCAGGGGCATGAACCAGGACTGGGAACTTAAACATTTTTTAAATTAATTACATTCTGCTCCTTACCATTGTAATACGTGTCTTACAAACTGGAGGATGATATATGATACATGAAGTACACTGAATTTATATTTATTAATATTTGTCCTTCTATTTTCCCATTCCTTTCCGCCCCAACCTTGTGCCCCTCCCCCCCCTCCCCCCCTCCCCCCCTCTTTCCTTTCCCTTCCTGTTTTTCTCGCCCTCCCCCCAACCCCCCCCCCTCTTTTTCCTTTCCTCTCCCTTCCTTAGGTTATATTTTTATTTTTATTAATACAATTTTGTTATTTATACAGACCTTGGAGATTAGAACAAAGAGAGAGCAATTTATTATATAAAATATTTATTATTTATGATGATACAATCTGTAGCTTCAAACTCTAATGTATTACTTTTTTGCTATCCTGAAACATTGTATTTTGCCACAAATGATATAAGGGTTAATCTCATGTATTTCATTAAGTTTATGCCCATTGTGATTTATTGCGATTTTGCTTAGATTATTTTAATGGTAAGCAATGTCCTGTATTCTGTACTGTTTACATCCATATGATGAACGAATTGCGTATCTATTTATATTATATATGTTAGATGTTTGTCAATTCCAATTTTAACATTGTTTGTCCCCTCATGTCTTTTCTCTCCACTCCCGCAGTCGAACGGGTAAACCTCAGCCGCACTAGACGCACCTTCTGAGTCAGCGCTCTGATTGGGAGCCTGATTTAACCAATAGAATTGCATGCCGGTTTTCGCGCCAAAATCGCGCGGCATCACTGGGTAATGTAGGTGGGGAATCCCCTTCATAACTGCGGGCTTGTGAGACGCGATTGTACTCTTTGATAAAGGGCTTCTTAGCCTGAAACGCATCAGAGTGTGTTCTGTCTCCCCCCTCTTCATACCATGAACGAATAAATTGATGTTTTTAACCCTTCATTGCTGGTGCTGGCCCCATTCTTCAGCTGTGCTCCGCTGCAATCTTTGGATTTCATGCTCTTGTAAGATATCTGCACTAGACAGGCATGGAGATCTCTTCAACCTGAATGCAGGATTAAAAGAGATTCCACCAGGGGGAGTGAAGCGCATGGCCGCATTGTGCTGCTACCCCAACCAAGACG
The DNA here is from genome assembly GCF_040206685.1 of Ascaphus truei. Taxonomy (NCBI): domain Eukaryota; kingdom Metazoa; phylum Chordata; class Amphibia; order Anura; family Ascaphidae; genus Ascaphus; species Ascaphus truei. The sequence continues at coordinate 73,718 of NW_027454254.1, read as the reverse complement.
AGGCCAATCACCTCTTTTCTCTGGAGAGTAAGCCCAAGGAAGACTCCTAGCGAGGCAAAAGCTGGTTCCAGAAGTGTGGGAATGGACTTCCAAGATTCCTGGACGAATTAAAGTGTTCATCCAAAATATCTCTTCATACTCCATGGCCTTCGACCAAAGACGAAGATTGGGGCAAATATACCTCGTCACTCCTGTGGAGACGATGCCTGAGGTGAATGCCGCTGCGGTGTCAGAACAGGCTGCCAAGCTGACATTCAACTTTGGAGACTCAACCCTGTCGGCTGAATGGAAAAACCAGCTAACGGCCAAATTGGAAGAACACCGGGCTGTATTCTCCACAAGTGAGATGGATGTGGGCTGCAGCCACAGTGCCCAACACACCATCAGGATGAGTGGCACTACACCCTTCCAAGAACATTCTCGTCGCATCGCCCCTCGGGATGTGGACGATGTAAGGGATGTCTTACAAGAGATGATGACAGCAGGGATTGTGACCGAATCCCGGAGTCCCTACACCACACCCATCGTGGTGGTAAGGAAAAAGAATGGGTCGGTATGACTATATGTCGACTTTAGGACGCTGAACAACCGCACCCGACCAGTAAACTCTTACAAGAATAGAGGAGATACTCAACACGCTGAGTGGAAGTCAGTGGATCAGTGTTCTCGACTTGCGATCTGGGTACTACCAGGTACCGATGAGTGCAGAAGACCAGGAGAAGACCTCCTTCATCTGTCCCCTGGGCTTCTATCAATTTACACGCATGCCCCAAGGCATCTGTGGAGCTCCTGCTACTTTTCAGCGCCTAATTGAGAAAACCATCCGAGACATGAATCCAGGGGAATGCTTGGTCTACCTGGACGATATTATCATCTTTGGTAAGACCTTGGAAGAACATGAGGAATGGTTGCTAAAGGTGCTGGACCATCTGAGTTGAGAAGGCCTGATCTGTCCCTAGACAAGTGCCGGTTCTTCCACACCTTTGTGACCTATGTGGGACACATTGTGTCAGCAAATGGAATTGCCACGATCCGTCCAAAGTGGAAGCTGTGGTGAATTGGCCGTGACCTGAGAACGTCATGGAGCTACGCTCTTTTCTCGGCTTCTGTGGCTATTATCGCCGCTTTGTGGAGGGGTATTTGAGTAAGGCCAAGGCCCTCAACAATCTCCTCAAAATATACCCAGAGGACACAGGGCGAAAAGCCACCTCCCCCAGACAGCCGTTCGATGATAAATGGACGACCGACTGCGAATGGGCCTTCTTGGGCCTGAAGAAAAGCTTAACCAGAGGCACCCGTTCTCACTTATGCCGATCCAGAGCAGCGCTACATTCTTCATGTAGACGTAAGTCTCAATGGTCTAGGTGCAGTCCTGCACCAAAAGTATCCGGCTGGACTCCGACCAGCGGCCTACATTAACCGCAGCCTGACTCCCAGCGAGCAGAATTATCCGGTACATAAATTGGATTTTTTTGCTTTCAAATGGCCATGGTGGATAAACTCCATGATTATCTTTATGGCGTCACTTTCGACGTGAGGACGGATAACAATCCGCTAACATACATATTGACATCCACCAAGTTGGATGCTACCGGCCACCGATGGCTGGCTGCTCAATCGGACTATAAGTTCACATTGAAATATAAACCGGGGCCACTTAATATAGGAGCAATGCTCTATCCCGAAGACCAGGACTGAGCACCACTCTGGACGATGACCTCTGGGAGGAGATCCCAGGACCAGGGATGATAGCCATGTGCAACATGTCATAAAGATAGAGTGGCCTTCTCAGAGTTGAGGGTCGCGGATTCCTTAGGATGCCAATCCAAAGCCATCCTGACGCTTACTGTGATCCTGCAGGGATGAACGTCACCCATGACAAGATCATAGATTAGAAGAAGAACAAGCCTGCAATTCTGAAGCGTGCCCCTAGCGACATGGTCGCCATCCTCATGCGAGAAGCGGACAAATTCGAGATTGACAACGGTCTACTCTATCGGGTGGTACAATAACATAACCACCCAGATAGACGGCAACTGATCCTGCTCCGGAACCTGCAATATATGGTTCTGATGTCATTGCATGATGACCATGGCCATCTTGGTGTGGAGAAGTCCTTTGGACTGGTCAGAGACCGATTCTTCTGGCCAAAGATGTGCGAGTCAGTGGAGCGGCACTGTCGTTGGTGCTCAAGGTGCATCCAGCGCAAGACTCTTCCTACCAGAGCCGCACTCATGACTCACCTCAAGAGCTCGGGCCCCATAGACTTGGTGTGCATGAATTTCTTGTGCATTGAACCCGACGCTCGAGGAATAGGCAACGTGTTGGTCATCATGGACCATAATACACGGTACGCTCAAGCCTTCCCCACCAAAGATCAGAAGGCATTCACGGTGGCGAAGATCCCGTTGGAGAGATACTTTGTGCATTATGGCCTGCCTAACCGCCTTCACTCAGATCAAGGCCGGCTCTTTGAGAGTAAACTCATCCGGGAATTACTCAACATCTTCAACATCACCAAGTCCTGGACAACACTATACCACCTGGAGGGAGATGCACTACCGGAGCGGTTCAAACGGACCCTCCTGGACATGCTTGGGACTCTGAAAGGAGCACAGAAGACGGAGTGAAGTAAGCATGTAGAGCCTCTGGTGCATGCATATAACTACACCTGCCATGAGTCCACAGGGTACACACCATACTTTCTCATGTTTGGGCGAGAAGCTCGGCTTTCAGTAGATGTGCATCTGAGTGTATCAACATATGGGGTACCCAATATGACGCACTTCCTCTATGTGCAAAGGCTTCAAGAGAACATGCAGCAAGCTGTAACGCCTGTATGCCCGCAAACCTGGCCAGTCCCCAGTACTGAGGTGGGTAAGGGTATAACACGCACCCACAGCAGTGAGGGCGTGCCCAGAGTGTGGTAATGCGTTGCCGGGCCTGGTAAGAAAGGGTTAACGTATACGTGCAAAATCCGGGGTGCCAGAGATCGGAGAGTAATGTCCGTGTGCCAGAGTTCAAGGATTGGAGAGAGCAGTGTAGTGATGTCCGTAAGCCAGAGTTCAAGGGTTGGAGAAAGCAGCGTAGTGAAGTTCGTAAGCCAAGGTTCAAGGGCAGGAGAAAGCAGAGTAGTCAAATCCAAAGCAGTACACAGGGGCAGAGACATGAACCAGCGCTGAAACAAACAAGGGAGCTAGGCATAGACACTGCACACACAGGAGCTACAGGAAAGCTATGCAGAGCAATGAGTAAGAGGACAGAGTGGGATTATAAAGGAAGGAGAACCAATAGGGGAGAGAGGAGGAGCAGAGGGTTGAGTGAGAGTTTGCAGGGATAGGTCTGAGAGAGCAGGGGAGGAGACAGGGAAATGATTAAGAGAGATGGCTTGTAAGCCACGGGGGCGGAGCTAGAATTTAGGGACTGCAGATAACTGTAGCGGGTGCGCGCGCCCTCTGTAAGAGTACTATGCGAGTGCACCGCGCGTGTCACAGAGCGCGAGGGACGCACCGCCGCGGGGGCGCTCGGCAATGAAGGCGAGAGGGAAGGAGAGGCAGAGGAGCAAGGTAATGTGGAGGCTGGGGCAATAGAGGCACGCCGAGGGATGCGGGTACCGCTGAGGGGAGCGAGTGATCGGGAATGTGCGCGCACATTGCGGAGGCCGCGCACGTGACCCAAACGCGCGTCAGGGTATGCCAACCGCGCCGCAGAGGAACGGCCGCGAGGAAAGGAAGGGAAAGAGCGAGGATGCAGGGATGAAGGAGGGCTAGAGGCAGTGGGAACAGAGGTGACGGGGACACGCTGGAGAGCGTGAGTCCCCTGATCCGTTACAGCAGGCCTGCACAACTCGTAAAGTGCGAAGGGCCGAACTGCTCCAAGGAAAAAAAATTGGGCCGCATGGGTAAAATCATCATCGTCGTCATCATCATCATCGTCATCATCATCATCGTCATCTCTCCTCCAGCACCTCTCATGATCATCCTGCACCTCCCATCACTCTCCCCCCCTGCACCTCCTATCACTCTCCCCCTGCACCTCCCATCACTCTCCCCCCCAGCAGCCCCCACAACCCATATCAGCAGCCCCCACAATCCATATCAGCAGCCCCCACAACCCATATCAGCAGCCCCCACAACCCATATCAGCAGCCCCCACAATCCATATCAGCAGCCCCCACAACCCATATCAGCAGCCCCCACAACCCATATCAGAAGCCCCCCAGCCCATTCCATGTCAGCAGCCCCCCCTCATGTCAGCAGCCCCACCCCCCAAGTCAGCATCCAGCACCCCCCCAAGTCATTTCAGCAGACACCTGCATGAATGATTGACCACCCCATGCCTACCTGATGATTTTGGCGGCGGTAGCAGAGGTGGCGTCGGCGGCAACAGAGTCGTTGTCAGCGGCAACAGAAGAAGAGGAGGAGGAGGGGGTGGTAGATGGCGGCGGTGGCGGCAACTAAAACTAATTATAAATTGGTGGTGAGGTGAAGCAGGGGGAAGCGCGCTCTAGTAACAGACCCGGAAGTTCCGGGTCGTGCTACTGCTGGAGCGCGTCCCCCTGCTGGAGCCGAGAAAGGGGGTTAGGGGGATTAGGGGAAGTGTGCGTTTGCTGGTGCGCGCTCCTGCTAGAGAGCACAGACACAGCTGGAGAGCGTGAGTCCCCCGATCCGTTCCACAAGCCTATAAGTGGAGAGTGCTACCACTCACTTAAATGCCAATAACAAGAGGCGATACGACCACAAGTTCAGACACCAGGAAATCCACCCTGGAAACACTGTGCTTCTCCGCAACTTTGGAATCCCGGGAAGCACAAATTAGCTGACCATTGGCGTTACGGCGTATTTGAGGTCAAGTCACAGATGCTGGGCCTCCTGGTATACCGCATAAAAAACACGGATGGCCGGGTAAAGGTCTGGCATCGTATCCACCTTCTCCCCATCCCGCAGATGGGAGACGACGAGCCAGAGATACCGGCTACACCACTGGACGGTGAGCCGGAACAGTCTGAAGACAACGAGAACAACGCAAATTAAACCACCACTGAGTCTTCCACGGAATCTGCGGAAACTGAGGAAACTGTGAATGCAGCTGTAGAGGATCCTATGGAGGGACCCTCTCAAAGGGTCCCCAAAGCCACGGAACACCTCACGGAGAAGCTACGGGTAAAGGGTCCTGTAACAGGGACTTATCCCTGTTAAGAAACTTGTGTCTAATCCAGCAGTGTGCTGGTTAATTGAACACCAGCAATCAGCTAGACTCCACCTGGCTGATTACAACTATAGAAAAAGTCTGTTCCCAGAAACAGGAGGAGGATTCCTGAACTCACAATTGGGGCTGACCCAGGAAGGACAGACCAGAGTTCCCTAGTCCACAACTTGGCTGACCTGGGGAACAACAGATGTCTTGAGCTGCAGAGAGACTGCAGGCTGACAGCAAGACAAAGGGGACAAGACTTCTAAACTTAGATCCTGATATTTCTATAGCACACAAGGGTGCGGATCCAGGAGAGCAGAGAGGCCTTCCTCTACAGCTACAGAAACAGATTAGACTTTCTTATGGGACTGTTATATATCTGTAGAGATATATATATAAATATATATATATATATATATAAAATCAAAATATAAATAGATGATACCGTTCTGTGGCTAACGAAATGCTTTTATTTGTGCGAGCTTTCGAGATACACTGATCTCTTCTTCCGGCGATGTTACAATGAATGAAGCAATTCAGTATATCCATATATATATATACACAGTGGTCGACAAATCTCCCAAAAATCTACTCGCCGAACAAAAAAATCTACTCGCCCCCAGCCCTGTCCTAGTCCTGCCCCCTGCCCCATCCCTAGTCCCGCCCCTTGTTCCGCCCCCAGGCCCGCTTTAAATTTTTTTTGAATAACATTCGTTTTTGACATAATTTTATTTATTGTATTACATTATACTACAATTAGTCCTTGTTACGCGCGCGCGCGTGTGTGTGTGTGTGTAAATGACGGATTAAGAAAAAAAGCCAGCTGTGAATGACTAGTTTCCCGCACCCTTTAACCAGTGTCTGGATGCCACCGCTTAACAATAACTAAAGCAGCAATCCCACCTGGGATCTTACCTGATCCGCAGTCCCTCAATGTCCAGGTACCCTCATTCCCGCAATGTTATAAGTTGGAGGGGATGTGTTCCCTACCTGTCTTCTGGGTAAGGGGGATTCCGATGTCTCCCATGTGAAGCTTGAGTCAGATCTGGAAGAAAGCAGTATAGGTTATTTCGGTGTAGGTATAGGGCAGTTAAGATATATAGGGTAAATAAGATATCCAGAGAGTGAGACAGAGAGAGCGTGAGAGAGAGCGTGAGAGATAGCGAGAGACAGAGAGAGCGTGAGAGAGAGCGTGAGAGAGCGAGAGACAGAGAGAGCGTGAGAGAGAGCGAGAGACAGAGGGGGTCATGCACTAAGCTCAGTTAAGTCGTTTTTAGAGCGCAAAGTGCTCTTAGAACGTGATGTTGCGCTGAACACGATGCACTAAGCCAGGGGGGCGCAAACTTTTTTCTCTGCGCCCCCCTGACGGCTGTCCCCTCGCTCCCGCGCCCCCCCCAACCCCAACTTACCCGCGCTCCGGCGTAATGACGTCACGTTGCCATAGCAACGTGACGTCACATGACCTCGCAGCGTCATTTTGACGCCGCGTTGCCATGGCGACGCCGGGAGGAAGCCGCCGGAGCCACGGGTAAGTATGGTTTACAGAGGCCCTGCAGCTCCCCCGGCACTTAATTTAAGTGCCTTCGGGAAGCGCGCGGGGCCTCTGTAAACCCCGCGCCCCCCGTCGGCAGTCTCGCGCCCCCCCTGGGGGTCGCGCCCCACAGATTGCGCACCGCTGCACTAAGCCACGCAAATAGGCACTTTGCACTCTAAAACTGACTTTTTTCAGGAAATTTTTCTAAGTTCAACTTTGATCGTTCGTTACCCTATTTGCGTTAAATTCTGCCCTTATTTGGGATGCACTTAGCAACGCAACCTTAGCGTACATGAAAGTTGCGTTCAACAGAAAACGTCAGCTCAAGGTAGCCGCAAAAAAAGCTGGACGTAGAAAAATTTCTTGCTTTACATTTTTGCATGCGTAAAACCCATACAACAGGCCGGCGGGTGTACCCGCGGCCGTCCCGGGGTCCCCGCAGGAGTGCCGGGGTACCCGCGGGCCTGCGGTACCAATGTTGTGCCTCCAAAAATAATAAACAATATTTATAACTAAATACACCCTCCTAACACATACAATACAGTAATGGGCAAAATTACTATTATTCACATATGGATAATAATGCATTTGCCCATTTTAAATACATATAAATTACAGTAAATACATATTACACTTACCTTTTCCAGGCACCCACGATGAAGGCTGTCTTCATCCTCATCTTCATCCTGCCCATGTCCCTCCGGTGCTGCAAAACATACTGTACACAAGAATAAAAATAGCCCCTAACCCCTTAATCACCGTAGAGGTCATTAACCGCTACAGTCATTAAGGGGTTAACCCACCCTCACCCACTAACCCGGGCGGGAGGCCAAAAGTTAATACCCTTCCCCACTACCCATCCCGTGAGGCCTAACCACCCTCACCCACTAACCCACTAACCCAGGTGTGAGGCCTACCCACATACCCTTGGGGCCAATACCCCGTTCCCCCACCCCCAGTACCCACAAGAAAAACAATACACAGCCCCACAATAAACATCAGTATATTTATTCTATACATAACCCACCCCCTGTGCCCCCCCATAAATACATGATTTATTATTTTACATACAGGGTTAATACACCAGGCCCACGGGAGTCCCCAGTGGGCCTGACGGGTCACCTCACAGACCTACAGTAGCCCAGCATCTGGTTTCAAACAGGGTGTGGAGGCCTATGGGTGGTCCCCGCCAGGCGCCTTGGTCCACCAGGTGGTCTCCGCGGGTCACCGTGGGCCACAATAGGGTCTCCACGGGTAGGCCCGCGGCTGTCTGGGGGGCCCCGGGACACACCCACAGGTGTCTGAGGGGCCTCGGGTGGTTCCATGTGTTTAACATTGGCCATTTCCAGGGGGTCCCTACCATCTGCTACCAGTCTATCTTCCCTACGTTTAAAGAAGAACCCCAGGTGAGTAACCCCAGGTGAGTAACAGGTGAGTAACTGGCTCACACCAAAACCACTCGGTACCTATACGTGTCAAAGATGCAAAGCCTGTAGAAATATTATGGTGACCAAGGGGTTCATGCAGTAAGCAGCGAAAAAAAGCATTAGCCAGTTTTGGAACTAGCCATGTTTTTGGCGTGTTTTCAGTTGCTGTATGCAGGAATGGGTGAATCCGCGGCGAATCAATGCGCCACCACCATTTGCCAAGATGGCGAATAGCTAGGCGGGAATGTTCAAATGGCGTGCACACACCGCCAATGGCGTGCACGCACCGCCAATGGCTTTGTGTTTCTGAATCGTGCGAGTACACAACCAATGGCGTGATTGAGCGGCCTATTTAAAGGTGACATTTGTTTATATTCTTTCTCTGTGTTGTTGGGAGAGAGAGAGAGGGAGTGACGGACAGAGCTGTGCATTGTTAGAGAAATTGATAGACATGTTGATTGATTTGTTTTGTGCTGTTATATTTTGGTTGAAAATTATTGTTATTGTCTGTTTGAAATTGTTTAGTGAGCTTGAGTTTTAATTTTTTTGTGTTGCTTGTGAGTGCTACAGGTATGGACGGGAGGCGTGGGAGTCAGAGGAGTGATGCTGGGGTGAGTGTTGATGCTGAGGTGAGTGATGTGAGTCAGGAGAATGATGCTGTTGTGAGTGGTGATGCTGAGGTGAGTGCTGTGAGTCAGGAGAGTGATGCTGGTGTGAGTGCTGCTCGTGTGAGTAGCCGTGTGTGAGAGGGGAGTGATGCTAGGGTGAGGGGTGCTTGCGTGAGTAGCCATGTGAGTAAGGGGAGTGATGCTAGGGTGAGTGGTGCTCGTGTGAGTAGCCATGTGAGAGAGGGGAGTGATGCTAGGGTGAGTGGTGCTCATGTGAGTAGCCGTGTGAGTAAGGGGAGTGATGCTAGGGTGAGTGGTGATCGTGTGAGTAGCCGCATGAGTAAGGGGAGTGATGCTAGGGTGAGTGGTGCTCATGTGAGTAGCCGTGTGAGTAAGGGGAGTGGTGGTGGTGGTGTGCGTCGTGGTAGTGGGGTGCGTCGTGTTGGTGGTGGTGGGGTGCGTGGTGGTGGTGGTGGTGGGGTGCGTAGTGGTGGTGGGGTGCGTGGTGGTGGTGGGGTGCGTGGTGGTGGGGTGCGTGGTGGTGGTGGGGTGTCTGATGGTGCAGTACTCCTGCAGTCTCTTCCATTGGAAGAAGGGGAGTCCAGTCAGCAGCAACCACGTGCCAAGGCTGCACGTGCTCAGAGGAAAAAAACAAGCGGGCCACGAAATAAACGATTTAATACGGCTGAAAATACAGCCCTTGTGACTGGCATTGTGGCCAAATATGATCAGCTGTGTGGTCATTTATTAGGTAAGAACATTTATTCATTGATTATGTAACAAATTGTACTGCTATGATTATTCATAAATATTTATTAATACATCTGATTTAATTAACGTCATGTATGTCATATGTAATACATGGCATCTATGTCAGTATGTAAAGGAGCTTATGTATGTACACTACCGACACACTTTATTGAAGTGTGGTCGGTACCGCAAGCCGGGAAATCTCCCGGCTTGCTAGTGGCCGCCCCTCGGCGTGCCGCGCGTCATAGACGCGCGGTCACGCGTCATCGGGAGTGTGCGCCCCCTGCACGCGTGTCCAGGGGCTCCCCGAGGGAGCCCTGGTGTCCCGCGATCGCGTATGTAAATGTCGTTCATGTATTTCAAGATAGAATGCATGTAATAGATGCGAGAAAATAATATTTTTCAGAACATGATCCGTTTGTCTTACAACTGAATATTTGATTTCATCACAGAATGTATGTAATGTAGATTCATTATTAATGTCCTTACTCCACTAGTTTAAGCCGGCATGCACAGTACAGTGAATTTTACGGCATTATTTTTCAGAAATGTCACAGTAGACATAGCTTATTACTATTGTTGTCTAGGGGTATCAATTTGACATGTAAAATATGCCTTTTGGTCTAGTTATGTCTATGGGCCTCATGCACTAAGCGCCGAAAAAATCTTTTCGGCAACTGTTCCCGATAAGCATGATTTTGCCGATTTATCCTCGCCGTATGCAATAAGTGCCGATTCCATGGCCAATCAAGCCGAAAACATTTGTTCCCACTATGCCGATGATTTGCCGATCACACACAGGTGTATCGGCGAGCATGGTGAGGGCGTGTTATGTTCGCCAATTGAACTTCTTTCTGAATCTGCTGATGCAAGCATGTTTTTGATTAAGCGGCCCATTTAAAGGTACCGTGTATTTCTATTCATTCTCTGTGTTGTTGGGAGAGAGAGAGAGACACACAGAGCTGGCCGATTTGAAATTTAGATATTGAGAGAGAGAGGCCCTGTCTTGGACAACTCTTCTCCCTCTGGTCTCCCTCCGTTAAGAGTAGTGACCAGTGCTAACTGGGGTGGGGGTGTACCTCTTTTTTTTTCTCGTTCCTACGTTCTCGTTTTGACTTAGGGGTTTTAGACACCTCGGCGACTAATTCGGGGTCTGTAAATGGAAAAAGCTCATCTGGAGTAGGATTGTTCAAGGTGAGCTGTCCTCTGATCAGGGTGTCAAAACCAGGGAAATTACAGCCTAACACTAGGGAATGGGGTAACTTTGGTACAATTGCTGCCATAGTTTCGATGACTTGCCCCTCGACTTTTACTTTTATCAGAGTCGTGGTGTACGGAAGCGTACACCCATGTACACATAATACCCGCAACTTCTCACCCTGGGGTAACCGGAGAGGCTTAACCAACTTCCCGGATACCAAGTTAATATTGCTCCCTGAGTCTACCAGTGCGGAGACTGGTTTTCCATTTAACATCACCGTGGTGAGGAAGTTGTGGGTACGTTTTCCCTCTCGGGTCATACCCACCACTCCACAAAATTCAGACTTCACAGAACCATATGCACACTCCATTGGCTCAGACAACTGTGGGCCCCCCTGCCTTTGAGCTCCAGCGGGTACTGTTCACCAGAGATGAACCACCTTGAAAACCCTGATATCTCTCCACAACATCGCGTAGCAACTCAGAGCCTCCTGGATTACCAACAGGTATGCACAGCACCAGAAATACACAGGTAGCTACCCTAATCTCACATAGGGTCGGGGAACAGGTGCTACAAATGATTATTATTTTCCTCCTAACAATGTCAGGGAATTACAATTAAACTTCTGAGACTGTGGGCCATATTTACTTTTACTTGAATGGACCATAAGTTGTCTTATAGCACTGTAATATGTCTTACACATGGCCTAGTACATATGGATTTAAGTCTTCTGTGTCAATCATCTAATACAGTGGTTCTCAAACCTCTCCTCGGGTCCCTGAGCCAGGCCAGGTTTTTAAGACAACCACATTCTATTCATAAGCATTTACTGCATTCAACTGTGTTTAAGTGCAACGGTTTATTACTGAAGCCTGGTGCGGCAGATTGCCCCCTACATAGGGTGACCACCCGTCCCCCTTTTGCCGGGACAGTCCCGGTTTTTCGGTTGCTGTCCCGGTTTCCTGTGTGTCCCGGAAATGTCCCGGTTTTTCCCCGTGTGTTCCCATTTTTTTTTTAATGTCCGCGGCGGTGCGCGAGTAATTAGCTGCGGTGCGCGAGTGAGCGGCGGCGCGGAGGAGGAGACTGCAGCAGCCCGGCTGTGAGTATTTTTTTTCATGCCAGGGGTTGGGCTTCTCCTGTAGAAACATGCTGGGCCTTGCTGATTGGAGGATGCGGCCCGGCATTGAACAAAGTCCCGCCCCCCGGCATTTGCTACCTTTGCCAATCCCCTGCGTCCCGGCATTAAGCCCGCCCACGGCATCATCGTTCTCCAAGTCCCAGCATGTGGGAATGGAAAGGAAGGGTGCCTTGGGGCAGGGGGCAGGGCCGGTGTGCCTTGGGGCAGGGCCGGTGTGCCTTGGGGCGGGGCCAGGGTGCCTGGGGGCGGGACTTCCGCTTCCTACTGCAGAGCACACGTGGTGTGTGTCTCTGCCCGCTCCTGGCTCTTTTGCGCGGTGTCTCCCCCCCTCTGCCCGCCCGGGGAGATAGGAGGTGGGTTTTTCTTCCTTTGCCTCCTGTCCTCGCGCTCCGGTCCCCTTGGCGCGGGGGCGGGCAGTGATGGCTGCGCGGTGTCCCCCCATTCTGCCCAGGGATCCCGTGTCTGCCCGCCGGGGGAGGGGAGGAGGGGGGTGGGCGGCAGTTTGTACCTTTGCGTCCCGGGCCCGGCGCTCCCATCTACCCCCCCCCCCTTGGTGCGGGAGATGAGTGCGGGCGCGGGGGTGGGTGCAGGGGGAGGCGGGGAGCCGCCTGCTCGTGGCTGCCTCTGTCAGTACTCCAGTGTGTGTGTGTGTGTGTGTACCAGTGTGTGTGTACCAGTGTGTGTGTGCCAGTGTGTATGTGCCAGTGTGTGTGTACTAGTGTGTGTGTGTACCAGTATGTGTACCAGTATGTGTGTGTGTGTACCAGTGTGTGTGTGTGTACCAGTGTGTGTGTGTGTGTGTGTGTGTACCAGTGTGTGTGTGTGTGTACCAGTGTGTGTGTGTGTACCAGTGTGTGTGTGTGTGTGTGTGTACCAGTGTGTGTGTGCTAGTATGTGTACCAGTATGTGTGTGTGTGTGTGTACCAGTGTGTGTGTGTGTGTGTGTGTGTGTGTGTGTACCAGTGTGTGTGTGTGTCCCTGTGTCTCTCTCTCTCCCTCCCTGTGTCTCTCTTTCTCCCTCCCTGTGTCTCTCTCTCTCCCTCCCTGTGTGTCTCTCTCTCCCTCTCTGTGTGTCTCTCTCTCCTTCCCTGTGTGTGTGTGTACCAGTGTGTGTGTGTGTGTGTGTGTGTGTGTGTGTATACCAGTGTGTGCACCAGTGTGTGTGTGTACCAGTGTGTGTGTGTATACCAGTGTGTGCACCAGTGTGTGTGTGTGTACCAGTATGTGTGTGTGTGTGTGTGTACCAGTGTGTCTCCCCCTCTCTCCCCCCGTCTCCGTCCCTCTCCCCGTCCCTCTCCCTCCCATCTCTTCCTCCCTCCCCGTCTCTTCCTCCCTCCCCATCTCTCTCTCCCTCCCCGTCTCCCTCTCTCTCTCCCTCTCTCCCTCCCCGTCTCTCTCTCCCTCCCTCCCTCTCCCTCCCCGTCTCTCTCTCTCTCCCCCTCTCTCCGTCCCCCTCTCCCTCCCCGTCTCTCTCTCCCTCCCTCCCTCTCCCCGTCTCTCTCTCTCCCTCCCCGTCTCTCTCTCTCTCCCTCCCTCCCCGTCTCTCTCTCTCCCTCCCCGTCTCTCTCTCTCCCTCCCGTCTCTCTCCCTCCCCGTCTCTCTCTCTCTCCCTCCCTCTCCCTCCCCGTCTCTCTCTCCCTCCCTCTCCGTCTCTCTCTCTCTCTCCCTCCCTCTCCCTCCCCGTCTCTCTCTCTCTCATCTTAACTGCCGTATACCTACACCGAAGTAACCTACCCTGCTTTCTTCCAGATGGGACTCAAGTTTCACCCGGGAGACATCGGAAGAGATGTAGGGAACACCTCCCCTCCAGTACAGGCAGTCCTCGGTTATCCGACACAATGCGTTACTCAAAATGGCGTTGTAAAGCGAAACGTTGTAAAGCGAAACACGTTTTCCCACAGGAACACTGTTTAAATGAAAGGTTCCGTTCCTGAAGGCATTTTTAACACTAAAGTACACCAAATATTTTATGCAGGCAATAAGATGCGCAGCACACACATAAATTATATAGTGTAAATACTGTATTATATATATAATATAACATACAATATAATAATATATTGTATAATATAATATAATATTATATAATATATATATTATAAACAACTTTGCAAAACGTTGTAAGAGCGTTGGATAAGCCGTTTTGGCGTTGTAAAAATGAACATAGGTATGCATTGCATAGCGTTGGATAAGCCATTCGTTGTAAAGCGAAGCGTTGTGAAACGAGGACTGCCTGTATAGTACCTTGAGGGACAGCGGATCAGGTAAGATCCCAGGCGGGATTGCTGCTTTAGAAATTGTGAAGAGGGGGCGTCCTGACACTGGTTAATGGGTTCAGAATCATTCACATCTGGGTTTTTTTTTGTTCGATAAGTGAGGTACACACACGCACGTAACAAGGACTAATGGTAGTAAAGTATAAGTGTACTACAATAATAAAAAAAATGTCCCGGTTTTTCATTTTCAAAATCTGGTCACCCTAGGTATATCCCTCATAGCAGCAAACAATATATCACCAACAGGCTGCACAGATGATGAATAATAACTGTTGATGTCAAAAGGCAACGATTGACTGCAGAAATTCCACAAGTGAATTAGGTAGCACCTTACCGAAAGGCTGAGTCAGTATGAAGTGATGGCAAATGCCAAAACCAAAAAAGCCCATACAAAGTCCGTAGATGGGTGTCAAGGTTGTAAATTGCTGCGAAATAGGTGAACAAAAGAAAAGTGCGCAACAACAATATATAAATAACGTGATGAATGTGATACAATTAAATAGGTGACCTTGTGTATAGTATGAATATTTATGGAGCGTCTGCAGCTGTGACACCAGGGATGGCTCTGGTCCCCCCTAAATGCACACAAAAAAACAAGAAACACAGCGCACAACGCTCATAGTGCATTAAATGATATCTTTAGTAACCAAAATAAGAAGGTAAGTATTGTGCGTACATAAAACAAAATTTAAACAAGCATTTCAGGGTTATTGTTACCCAAGCACCAACGGACGCCTGTGGTGGTCTCGTGGCTCTCTCCTTCTCACTCCAACAACCTCGATGTAGGGCCTGGAAAATCTCCACTCCAAACGCTGGTGTTTTGGCCTCTCGCCTTAGGGAAAGGCTAGTGCAGCTTCAGCAGTCCAGAAAAAGACCTCCGCTTATATGCGTTGTGCCCGTCACTGCATAAATCTCGTGTATAACGGAGCAGCGGAGTACACGCGGTTTTGCGTCCTGGTCGAGAGCTTCTTCCGGGTCTGTGACGTCACAAGATCGCGAGACTTCGTCGCAAGTCTGCAGGACACCGGATCAGAGAACTGATCCGGTGTCCTGCAGACTTGCGACGAAGTCTCGCGATCTTGTGACGTCACAGACCCGGAAGAAGCTCTCGACCAGGACGCAAAACCGCGTGTACTCCGCTGCTCCGTTATACACGAGATTTATGCAGTGACGGGCACAACGCATATAAGCGGAGGTCTTTTTCTGGACTGCTGAAGCTGCACTAGCCTTTCCCTAAGGCGAGAGGCCAAAACACCAGCGTTTGGAGTGGAGATTTTCCAGGCCCTACATCGAGGTTGTTGGAGTGAGAAGGAGAGAGCCACGAGACCACCACAGGCGTCCGTTGGTGCTTGGGTAACAATAACCCTGAAATGCTTGTTTAAATTTTGTTTTATGTACGCACAATACTTACCTTCTTATTTTGGTTACTAAAGATATCATTTAATGCACTATGAGCGTTGTGCGCTGTGTTTCTTGTTTTTTTGTGTTTTTTTGTGTAAATTGCTGCCCCTGAATAAGATAACCCGTCCTCTGCAGAGAACATCAACAGCAGAAGAAAAAGAAAGGAGAGCGCAAAAAGTAACGCGAACACAACCTTTATAGCATAAAAATAAAAGCAACAACAGTAACATGCACTGGGATACACAGGGGTATAAAACCAGTGCTGCAGTAACACGCACTGGGATACACAGAGGTATAAAACCAGTGCTGCAGTAACACGCACTGGGATACACAGAGGTATAAAACCAGCGCTGCAGTAACACGCACTGGGATACACAGAGGTATAAAACCAGTGCTGCAGTAACACGCACTGGGATACACAGGGGTATAAAACCAGTGCTGCAGTAAATGAATAATGAAGCAGGGTAATTGCCTGGGATAGCTGAGGTAGCTGCTGCTGCTGGGTAGCCACCCAGAGGGCCAGCGCTCAGGCACGGGCTCACAGTGGTTACATCGGCTCTCCCTCCCACAGCGGTCCCAGGCAGCATCACGGACGGTCAGGACACCGGGAAGAGGCTTCCTTACGTGGTCCCAGCAGCAGTTACCTCAGCTATCCCAGGCAATTACCCGGCTTCATTATTCATTTAGTGCAGCAGCGGTTTTATACCCGCGTATCCCAGTGCTGGTACTGTACTACTGCTGCTTTTATTTTTATGCTATAAAGGTTGTGTTCTCCTTACTATTTCCGCCCTCATTTCTTTTTTCCTCATACAATATGTATAGAGATATAATAACACGCAGAGATAGAATAATATGTATAGCTCTATTATAACACGTAGAATGATATAATAACATGCAGAGATATAATAACACGCAGAGATATAATAACACACAGATATAATAAGACACAAAGAGATATAATAACACGCAGAGATATAATAACACACAGAGATATAATAACACACAGATATAATAAGACACAAAGAGATATAATAACACGCAGAGATATAATAAGACAGAGATATAATAACACACAGATATAATAAGACACAAAGAGATATAATAACACGCAGAGATATAATAACACGCACAGAGATATAATAACACGCAGAGATATAATAACACACAGAGATATAATAACATGCAGAGCGATATGATAACACGTAGAATGATATAATAACACGCAGAGAGATATAATTACACACAGATATAATAATACGCAGAGGAATGCCATCCCACTGTCTCCGTACGTTCTTCCTACCTACCAATTCGATTGTAAGCTCCTCGGAGCAGGGACTCCTCTTCCTAAATGTTACTTTTGTGTCTGAAGCACTTATTCCCATTATCTGTTATTTGTATTATTTGTTATTTATGACTGTCGCGTATTACTACTGTGAAGCGCTATGTACATTAATGGCGCGATATAAAGACATACAATACAATAAAGAGGTGTAAATGGCCTGGTCTCCCGTGACATTGATCATTAGCCTTCCTCTGTTTCTTTACCTGTTAGATACCTTTGTGGGGAATAAAATACATTACAGATCAGAGGGGCTTCCTGATTGCACGTGTGCTTTGGCAGAAGTGTATATGTGACCCTATAAATCTCCCTCACACCCGGGCCTGGCAGTGTGACACTACTGCAGCGTCCTGGGTAACAATCACTGAGCTGTTAGCAATAGATACAACGGATAGAAAAGACACTACACATAGGTTGGATTAAAGAGAGTATTTTATTTAAATAATGCATCTCTCTGCTGGTAGGGGCCTGCAGCACATTGCAGAGCGATATAGTAACACACAGAGCAATGCACTGCAGGCCCCTCCAGCAGCACAGTGATCCAGAGGAAGGCGAAACATAACCCCAGGTGTGTTGTGGGGGAAAAAAATTCCTTCCTGACCCCATTAAATGGCGATCGGATCATCCCTGGATCACTGCACATCAATTACCCCACGCTCATTTTCTCCCCCGACACACACACAACCCCCCCCAAATACAGATAAACCCCAACCCCCCCCAAATACATATAAACCCCAACCCCCCCCAAATACATATAAACCCCAACCCCCCCCAAATACAGATAAACCCCAACCCTCCACCCAATACATATAAACCCCAACCCGCCCCAAATACAGATAAACCCCAACCCCCCCAAATACAGATAAACCCCAACCCCCCCAATACATATAAACCCCAACCCCCTCAAATCCATATAAACCCCAACCCCCCCCACATACATATAAACCCCAACTCCCCCAAATACATATAAACCCCAACCCCCCCCAATACATATAAACCCCAACCCCCCAAATACATATAAACCCCAACCCCCCAATACATATAAACACCAACCCCCCCCAAATACATATAAACACCAACCCCCCAATACATATAAACACCAACCCCCCCAAATACATATAATCCCCAACCCCCCCAATACATATAAACACCAACCCCCCCAAAACATATAAACACCAACCCCCCAAATACATATAAACGCTAACCCCCCCAAATACATATAAACCCCAACTCCCCCAAATACATATAAACCCCAACCCCCCCAAATACAGATAAACCCCAACCCCCCCAAACACATATAAACCCCAACCCCCCCAAATACATATAACCCCCAACCCCCCCAATACATATAAACCCCAACCCCCCAATACATATAAACCCCAACCCCCCCAAATACATATAAATACCAACCCCCCCAATACATATAAACACCAACCCCCCCAAATACATATAATCCCCAACCCCCCCAATACATATAAACACCAACCCCCCCAATACATATAAACACCAACCCCCCAAATACATATAAACCCTAACCCCCCCCAAATACATATAAACCCCAACCCCCCCAATATATATAACCCCCAACCCCCCCAAATACATATAAACCCCAACCCCCCCAATACATATAAACCCCAACCCCCCCAAATACATATAAACCCCAACCCCCCCAAATACATATAAACCCCAACACCCCCCCAATACATATAAACCCCAACTCCCCCAAATACATATAACCCCCAACTCCCCCAAATACATATAACCCCCAACCCCCCCAATACATATAAACCCCAACCCCCCCAAATACATATAAACCCCAATGTCCCCAAATACATATAAATACCAACCCCCCAAATACATATAAACCCCAATGTCCCCAAATACATATAAACCCCAACTCCCCCAAATACATATACACCCCAACTCCCTCAAATACATATACACCCCAACCCTCCCTAAATACATATAAACCCCAACCCCACCTAAATACATATAAACCCCAACACCCCCCAATACATATAAACCCCCAACCCCCCCCAAATACATATAAACCCCAACCCCCCCAAATACATATAACCCCCAACCCCCCCAAATACATATAAACCCAAACCCCCTCTAAATACATATAAACCCCAACCCCCCCCAATACATATAAACCCCAACCCCCCCAATATATATAAACCCCAACCCCCCCCAAATACATATAAACCCCAACCCCCCCCCCCACACACACACACACGGATGCCGGTGGGGGCGATCGGATTACAGCCGGTAGGAGCGAGGAGGAGGACAGGGCTGAGAGGGGAGAGGATGGGGGGGAGAGAGACAAGCAAAAAAAGGAGGGGGGGACACAGTTTGTGATATAATTTTTTTTCTAAATATTTTTTAATGTGCCCCTTCCTGTCACTCAGCCCGTCCTGCAGCCCTCCTGCTATTGTCTGCCTCTCCAACGCTGTACCCATCTTCTCAGGGAACCCAGAATGCTCCTGTTCCCTGGCCCCTGTGCTGCACATGGCTGGGGTCTTCTGCCCAGCCATGGGAAGGGGAAGCAGCACTTCCCTGCAACCCTCTCCTCCTCTTCCTCCTCCCACACCGTACCCCCATCATCATCATCATCCCTCGCCTCCTCTTCCTCCTCCCACACCGTACCCCCATCATCATCATCATCATCCCTCGCCTCCTTTTCCTCCTCCCACACCGTATCCCCATCATCATCATCATCATCATCATCATCCGAATCATCATCATCCCTCGCCTCCTCTTCCTCCTCCCACACCATATCCCCATCATCATCATCATCATCCGAATCATCATCATCCCTCGCCTCCTCTTCCTCCTCGCACACTGTACCCCCATCATCATCATCCAAATCATCATCATCCCTCGCCTCCTTTTCCTCCTCGCACACTGTACCCCCATCATCATCATCATCATCATCCGAATCATCATCATTCCACACCTCCTCTTCCTCCTCCCACACCGTATCCCAATCATCATCATCCCACTCACACACCTCCCCCTCCTCATACACCCACTTCCTGCGTAGATATGCTGGCTCCTGGGCTGCTGCCGGGCGATCCAGACGGTGAGAGTACGAACGGCTCCACCACCGTGTACTCCACCACAGTGTACTCCACCACCTCCTCCACCACTGTGTACTCCACCACCTCCTCCTCCCACACCCACTCTTCCTCCTGCGTAGATATGCTGGCTCCTGGGCTGCTGCTGCAGGGCGATCCAGACGGTGAGAGAACGAACGGCTCCACCGCCGTGTACTCCACCACCTGCAGGAGATACAAAGTGTTTGTAACCAGGGGCAGTGATACTCTGTATCGCAAGAGCTCCTGTGCCACATGGGGCAGGAAACGCATCGCCGAGCAAAATAACTAGCACAGCAAAGCCTTTGCTTGCCTCTCTGGCACTGAAGGGGTTAAATCACAGAACCATTTATACCATTTGAAAAATAATTGATAACCCGTGTGCATTGTACGTCATTGTTTTGTCTGTTATTAGCAGATCCCTCGTTTTCCTGTCCTGTTCCCGCTGAAGATTTTGTTACATGATGCTGCAGATGGACATTAGCTGATGTGTCTCTATGGGAATCCCCTCTCCCGGTCACACAGTTACACTCGGCTATAAGATGAGAAAGCTCTGCACCTCTTCCTCTGTCTCCTTTACATCTACAGCCTGAGAGTCCTCATCTTCTCTCCTCTGAAGACCGTCTCCCACTATACCCCTATCCCGAGTACCCCTAATACTCCCAGGCCCAGTACCCCCTAATACTCCCATCACCCGGCTCAATACCCCCTAATACTCCCATCACCCAGGCCCAGTACCCCGAATACTCCCATCACCCAGGCCCAGTACCCCGAATACTCCCATCACCCAGCTCAATACCCCCTAATACTCCCTGGCTTGTACCCCCTAATACTCTCAGGCCCAATACCCCCCACCCCATGCTCAGTACCCCCTAATACTCCCATCACCCGGCTCAATACCCCCTAATACTCCCATCACCCAGGCCCAGTACCCCGAATACTCCCATCACCCAGCTCAATACCCCCTAATACTCCCTGGCTTGTACCCCCTAATACTCTCAGGCCCAATACCCCCCACCCCAGGCTCAGTACCCCCTAATACTCCCATCACCCGGCTCAATACCCCCTAATACTCCCACCCCCAGGCCCAGTACCCCCTAATACTCCCATCACCCGGCTCAATACTCCCTAATACTCCCACCCCCCGGCCCAGTACCCCGAATACTCCCATCACCCGGCTCAATACCCCCTAATACTCCCACCCCCAGGCCCAGTACCCCCTAATACTCCCTGGCTTGTACCCCCTAATACTCCCAGGCCCAATACCCCCCTCCCCAGGCTCAGTACCCCCTAATACTCCCATCCCCAGGCTCGGAACCCCCTAATACTCCCATTCCCAGGCTCGGAACCCCCTAATACTCCCATTCCCAGGCCCAGTACCCCCTAATACTCCCATCACCCGGCTCAATACCCCCTAATACTCCCACCCCCAGTACCCCCTAATACACCCTGGCTTGTACCCCCTAATACTCCCAGGCCCAATACCCCCTAATACCCTCCTCCCCAGGCCCAGTACTCCCAAATACCCCCCTCCCCAGGCTCAGTACCCCCTAATACTCCCATTCCCAGGCTCGGAACCCCCTAATACTCCCAGGCCCAATACCCTCTAATACTCCCAGGCCTAATACCCCATAATACTCCTAGGCCCAATACCCCCTAATACCCTCCTCCCCAGGCCCAGGACACCCAAATATCCCCCTCCCCAGGTCCAGTACTTCCTACTACCCCCCCTCCCCAGTCCAAGTACCCCCTACATTCCCCTTCCCAGGCCCAATACCCCCTTATACTCCCCTCCCCAGGATCCCCTACATTCCCAGACCCACTACCCCCTGCATGCCCAGTACCCCCTTTCTCCCCCTCCCCAGGCCCAGTACCCCCTAATGCCTCCTCCCCAGACTCAGTATCCCCTCATACTCCCCAGGACATGCAAAACGGGAGAGCCCTTCAGGTGTGATCAGGGGAAGGGGAGGGCCTGGAAAGGGGGGGGGGGGGCACTTCAGGGGGAGCCTTGGGAAGGGGCGGGCTGCGCGGGGGTGGGGGAAAGCTGGGGAACTCTGTTCGGGGGGGGGGGGGGCGCGGCTGGGGAAGGGGGGGGGTCTCTCCCATCCCATGAGACCTGTGGAAACATGACCCAGCTAACCTGCAGGAAGAGATCCCCAGCAGGTTCTGTATAATTATACTGTAAAGTGTTGCAGACTATCCTACTATCAGTGTCCTGTACAGCAGCTAATAGTATCGTATGTGCAGCTGATTCACAGCTCTGCCAGTCCCATTTACCTGAACATCGCCGGCGGGAGGAAGCTGGGGGACTACTTCCTCCTCTTGCTCTTCAGCTTTCCATGCCTGTGATACAGAGGATATAATGAGATGTATTCCTCACTCATACGCATTTCCTGCTGCTGTATGGGAGGTTTGAGGGTGTTGAACCCAAAATCCGTGGGGCTACACAGATAAACCGTTCTAATGGGAACATTCTCACTACAAACTGTAGTGTTACATGTGCTAGAAGTGTATACAGAGAGGGTGCGTGTGTAGTGAGAATGAAAGGGCGCACGTGTATATAACCATTAGTGTGTGTGTCGGAAAGTGTGTGTGTGTTACTGTCTGATTGTTACTGTGTGTGAGTGTGTATGTAACCATTAGTGTGTGTGTGTGTGTCTCGGAAAGTGTGTATGTTACTGTCTGATTGTTACTGTGTGTGAGTGTGTATGTAACCATTAGTGTGTGTGTGTGTGTGTGTGTGTGTGTGTGTGTGTGGGGGGGAAAGTGTGTGTGTTACTGTCTGATAGTTACTGTGTGTGAGTGTGTATGTAACCATTAGTGTGTGTGTGTCGGAATGAGTGTGTGTTACTGTCTGATAGTTACTGTGTGTGCGTGTGTTATAACCATTATTGTGAGTGTGTGGTATTGTCTGATAGTTACTTTGTGTGCTTGTAACCATTAGTGTGTGTGTTACTGTCTGATAGTTACTGTGTGTATGTGTGTTTGTAAAGCATAATGAGAAGTGTGAATTTGTGTTATATCACATAGTGTGGGTCTATGCTAAGCTGCCGTATTGTGGCTGTGTATCAATCTGTTAGTGCGCATTTTAGTGTGAGTGTGAGAATATTACTGATTGTGCTTACTTTTTTAGGAGCAGGAATCTGCGTGTGTGTGTGTGTGTGTATATATATATATATATATATATATATATATATATATATATATATATGTGTGTGTGTGTATATATATATATATATATACATATATATATATATATAGACTAGCCGAGCTCGAATAAAGTGTGTCGCCAGTGTATACACACACACATACTGTACACATACACACGTGTGTTTATGTATATATAGATATAAAAAGAAAAAGCAGGCACACCAGGGCTTTGCAAAAAATAAATATATACAATACTATTGAATAGAACTGATCAACGCTTTGGCTCTCTATGGGAGCCTCTAAACACACGGGGACCCCAGGTAGTCAGATCTCACCCCTATTTAATTCTGTTACATGCCACATCAGACTTTGTTTTGATGCATTCTAAGGTTGTCCTTTTATCAGATCTTACCCGGCGTCTCTCCATCTCGGGAAATGTTCGCTGCTTTAAAAATACAGTAGGATGATCCGCGTAATCTGAGACTCAAATACTTGGACAAAAAGTTGTGGATGTGTCCTGAAGATGAAAAATAAACCCCCTTGTTATAAATATGATCTAAATGAGCGGTGAAATGTCTGAAATCTCTGCTGCGTCTCAGAAGAAACTTACCTGTCAGATCCACACTGGATATGGCAGCAAGTGGTGGCACAGAACTCTGGTACAGAGCGGTGTGGCTGTAACCATGGAAGTCAGGTCGCAGGTAAACATGTATTTTTTGAAAATGGCAGTAGAATGCGAATGTGTCACATTCTGAGCTCAGCCCCTGAGCTGTCAGAGGTTTCCAGGTTGTGATAATGGGAGATCCATATACTGGGATGTGATAAGAGATATTATGATCATTTAATACTATGCCCCATAACCTGCTTTATATGAAGTATCATTTACACCAATTAGTACAGATGCTAAATATTGGGAAATACGCTTCTGGCGACATTGCTACTTTTCTCTACAAATGTTCAATGAAAAAGTTGGATAAAACGTCTTGTGATTTTTCAAACTGCGGATAAAGTTTAAAAATAGCTGCCGAGGTTGGGGGCGGGGCTCACTGCAGGGGGTGGGGGTGGGGGTGGGGGCGGGGTTACCTGCAAAGGGTGGGGGTGGGTTTAGCTGCCGAGGTTGGGGGCGGGGCTAACTGCAGGGGGCGGGGTTACCTGCAGAGGGTGGGGGTGGGGTTACCTGCAGAGGGTGGGGGTGGGTTTAGCTGCAAGGGGTGGGGGTGGGTTTAGCCTCCGAGGTTGAGGGCGGGGCTAACTGCAGGGGGTGGGGGCAGGGTAACCTGCAGATGGTGGGGGGGTGGGGTTAGCTGCAGAGGGTGGGGGGGCACGGTTGCTGCAGAGGGGGGGGGGGGTTAGATGGAGGGGGTGGGGCTAGCTGCAGAAGGTGGGGGTGGGGTTAGCTGAGAGGTTGGGGGCAGGGTTAGCTGCAGAGGGTGGGGGGGTAGGGTTAGCTGCAGAGGGTGGGGGGGTGGGGTTAGCGGCAGAGGGTGGGGGGGTGGGGTTAGCTGAGGGGTTGGGGGCGGGGTTAGCTGCAGAGGGTGGGAGGTGGTGTTAGCGGCAGAGGGTGGGGCAGTATTAGCTGCAGAGGGTGGGGGCGGGTTAGCTGCAGAGGGTGGGTCGGGGTAAGATGCAGAGGGTGAGGGGTGGGGTTAGTGGCAGAGGGTGGGGGCGGTGTTAGCTGCAAAGGGTGGGGGCGGTGTTAGCTGCAGAGGGTGGGTCGGGGTAAGTTGCAGAGCGTGAGGGGTGAGGTTAGTGGCAGAGGGTGGGGGCGGTGTTAGATGCAGAGGGTGGGGGGCGAGGTTAGCGGCAGAGGGTGGGGGCAGTATTAGCTGCAGAGGGTGGGGGGTGAGTTTAGCGGCAGAGGGTGGGGCAGTGTTACCGGCAGAGGGTGGGGGCGGTGTTAGCGGCAGAGGGTGGGGGCGGGGTTAGCTGCAGAGGGTGGGAGCAGTGTTAGCTGCAGAGGGTGGGGGCGGGGTTAGCTGCAGAGGGTGGGGCGGGGTAAGATGCAGAGGGTGGGGGCGGGTAAGATGCAGAAGGTGGGGGAGGGGTTAGCTGCAGAGGGTGGGGTAAGATGCAGAGGGTGGGGGCGGTGTTAGCTGCAGAGGGTGGGGGCAGTATTTGTGTCGGCGGAGCCCCAGCAGTGAGGTGTCTGCTGCTCAAGATGGCTTCCTCCCCCCCACCCACCCATGCTGCACAGTGAAAGGTAGGCCCCAGAATGACACACACACACTATAGGGAGAGAGACAGCATGGGAAGAGAGAGACACACAGCATGGGGGGGAGAGAGGGAGAGACAGCATGGGGAGAGAGAGTGACAGCATGGGGAGAGAGTGACAGCATGGGGAGAGAGTGGCAGCATGGGGAGAGAGAGTGGCCGCATGGGGAGAGAGAGTGGCCGCATGGGGAGAGAGAGTGGCCGCATGGGGAGAGAGAGTGGCCGCATGGGGAGAGAGAGTGACCGCATGGGGAGAGAGAGTGACCGCATGGGGAGAGAGAGTGACAGCATGGGGAGAGAGAGTGACAGCATGGGGGGAGAGGGAGTGACAGCATGGGGGGAGAGGGAGTGACAGCATGGGGGGAGAGGGAGTGACAGCATGGGGGGAGAGGGAGTGACAGCATGGGGGGAGAGGGAGTGACAGCATGGGGGGAGAGGGAGTGACAGCATGGGGGGAGAGGGAGTGACAGCATGGGGAGAGAGGGAGTGACAGCATGGGGAGAGAGGGAGTGACAGCATGGGGAGAGAGGGAGTGACAGCATGGGGAGAGAGGGAGTGACAGCATGGGGAGAGAGGGAGTGACAGCATGGGGAGAGAGGGAGTGACAGCATGGGGAGAGAGGGAGTGACAGCATGGGGAGAGAGGGAGTGACAGCATGGGGAGAGAGGGAGTGACAGCATGGGGAGAGAGGGAGTGACAGCATGGGGAGAGAGGGAGTGACAGCATGGGGAGAGAGGGAGTGACAGCATGGGGAGAGAGGGAGTGACAGCATGGGGAGAGAGGGAGTGACAGCATGGGGAGAGAGGGAGTGACAGCATGGGGAGAGAGGGAGTGACAGCATGGGGAGAGAGGGAGTGACAGCATGGGGAGAGAGGGAGTGACAGCATGGGGAGAGAGAGAGTGGCAGCATGGGGTGAGAGCGAGTGGCAGCATGGGGTGAGAGCGAGTGGCAGCATGGGGTGAGAGCGAGTGGCAGCATGGGGTGAGAGCGAGTGGCAGCATGGGGTGAGAGCGAGTGGCAGCATGGGGTGAGAGCGAGTGGCAGCATGGGGTGAGAGCGAGTGGCAGCATGGGGTGAGAGCGAGTGGCAGCATGGGGTGAGAGCGAGTGGCAGCATGGGGAGAGCGAGTGGCAGCATGGGGAGAGCGAGTGGCACAGCATGGGGAGAGAGAGAGAGACAGCATGGGGGAGAGAGAGAAACAGCATGGGGGAGAGAGAGAGAGAGCATGGGGAGACAGAGAGAAACAGCATGGGGAGAGAGACACAGCATGGGGAGAGAAAGCATGGGGAGGCAGACACAGCATGGGGAGAGACAGAGAGACACAGCATGGGGAGAGAGAGCATGGGGAGAGGGAGAGACAGCATGGGGAGAGGGACGGGCACAGCATGGGGAGAGGGACGGACACACAGAATGGGAGAAGGGACGGACACACAGAATGGGAGAAGGGACGGACACAGCATGGGGAGAGAGACGGACACAGCATGGGGAGAGAGACGGACACAGCATGGGGAGAGAGACGGACACAGCATGGGGAGAGAGACGGACACAGCATGGGGAGAGAGACGGACACACAGCATGGGGAGAGAGACGGACACACAGCATGGGGAGAGAGACGGACACACAGCATGGGGAGAGAGACGGACACACAGAATGGGGAGAGGGAGGGACACAGAATGGGGAGAGGGGCGGACAGAATGGAGAGAGGGAGAGACACAGAGAATGGGGAGAGGGACGGACACAGAATGGGGAGAGGGAGAGACACAGAATGGGGAGAGGGATAGAAACAGAATGGGGAGAGGGACGGACACAGCATGGGGAGAGGGACGGACACACAGAATGGGGAGAGGAACGGGCACAGCATGGGGAGAGGGATGGACACACAGAATGGGGAGAGGGATGGACACACAGAATGGGGAGAGGGATGGACACACAGAATGGGGAGAGGGATGGACACACAGAATGGGGAGAGGGACGGACACAGAATGGGGAGAGGGACGGACACACAGAATGGGGAGAGGGACGGACACACAGAATGGGGAGAGGGACGGACACACAGAATGGGGAGAGGGAGAGACACAGAATGGGGAGAGGGACGGACACACAGAATGGGGAGAGGGGCGGACACACAGAATGGGGAGAGGGAGAGACACAGAGAATGGGGAGAGGGATAGAAACAGAATGGGGAGAGGGACGGACACAGCATGGGGAGAGGGACGGACACACAGAATGGGGAGAGGAACGGGCACAGCATGGGGAGAGGGACAGACACACAGAATGGGGAGAGGGACGGACACACAGAATGGGGAGAGGGAGAGACACAGAGAATGGGGAGAGGGATAGAAACAGAATGGGGAGAGGGACGGACACAGCATGGGGAGAGGGACGGACACACAGAATGGGGAGAGGAACGGGCACAGCATGGGGAGAGGGACAGACACACAGAATGGGGAGAGGGACGGACACACAGCATGGGGAGAGTGACGGACACAGAGAATGGGGAGAGGGACGGACACAGCATGGGGAGAGTGACGGACACAGAGAATGGGGAGAGGGACAGACACACAGAATGGGGAGAGGGACAGACACACAGCATGGGGAGAGTGACGGACACACAGCATGGGGAGAGTGACGGACACAGAGAATGGGGAGAGGGACGGACACAGAGAATGGGGAGAGGGACGGACACACAGAATGGGGAGAGGGACGGACACACAGAATGGGGAGAGGGAGAGACACAGAATGGGGAGAGGGACGGACACACAGAATGGGGAGAGGGACGGACACACAGAATGGGGAGAGGGACGGACACACAGAATGGGGAGAGGGACGGACACACAGAATGGGGAGAGGGACGGACACACAGAATGGGGAGAGGGACGGACACACAGAATGGGGAGAGGGAGAGACACAGAGAATGGGGAGAGGGATAGAAACAGAATGGGGAGAGGGACGGACACAGCATGGGGAGAGGGACGGACACACAGAATGGGGAGAGGAACGGGCACAGCATGGGGAGAGGGACAGACACACAGAATGGGGAGAGGGACGGACACACAGCATGGGGAGAGTGACGGACACAGAGAATGGGGAGAGGGACGGACACAGCATGGGGAGAGTGACGGACACAGAGAATGGGGAGAGGGACAGACACACAGAATGGGGAGAGGGACAGACACACAGCATGGGGAGAGTGACGGACACACAGCATGGGGAGAGTGACGGACACAGAGAATGGGGAGAGGGACGGACACAGAGAATGGGGAGAGGGACGGACACACAGAATGGGGAGAGGGACGGACACACAGAATGGGGAGAGGGAGAGACACAGAATGGGGAGAGGGACGGACACACAGAATGGGGAGAGGGACGGACACACAGAATGGGGAGAGGGACGGACACACAGAATGGGGAGAGGGACGGACACACAGAATGGGGAGAGGGACGGACACACAGAATGGGGAGAGGGACGGACACACAGAATGGGGAGAGGGACGGACACACAGAATGGGGAGAGGGAGAGACACAGAATGGGGAGAGGGACGGACACACAGAATGGGGAGAGGGAGAGACACAGAATGGGGAGAGGGACGGACACACAGAATGGGGAGAGGGACGGACACACAGAATGGGGAGAGGGACGGACACACAGAATGGGGAGAGGGACGGACACACAGAATGGGGAGAGGGACGGACACACAGAATGGGGAGAGGGACGGACACACAGAATGGGGAGAGGGACGGACACACAGAATGGGGAGAGGGAGAGACACAGAATGGGGAGAGGGACGGACACACAGAATGGGGAGAGGGACGGACACACAGAATGGGGAGAGGGACGGACACACAGAATGGGGAGAGGGACGGACACACAGAATGGGGAGAGGGACGGACAGACAGAATGGGGAGAGGGAGAGACAGAATGGGGAGAGGGACGGTCAAACAGAGTTGGGAGAGGGACGGACAAGCAGAATGGGGAGAGGGAGAGACACACAGCATGGGGAGAGGGACGGACACAGAATAGGGAGAGGGAGAGACACAGAATGGGGAGAGGGCAGACACAGAATGGGGAGAGGGACGGACACAGAATGGGGAGAGGGACGGACACCGCATGGGGAGAGTGACGACACACAGAATGGGGAGAGGGACGGACACAGAATGGGGGAGAGAGATACACTGAGAGAATGGGGGAGCGAGATACAGACACAGAGAATGGGGGAGAGAGAGACACAGATAATAGGGGGAGAGAACTAGGGAATGGGGAGAGAGAATGGGAATGGTGGAACGAGAATGGAGGGGTGGGAACAAACAAACAAACATTCACACACTTAAGGACCCACCTCTATACACACAAACACACATTGCAGCTCCCACCTTTGTACACACAAACACACACTTCTGCCCCCCACCTCTATACGGACAAACACACTGCAGCCCCCACCTCAATACACACACACTGCAGGGCCCGCCTCTATACACACAAACACACACTGCAGGGCCCACCTCTATACACAAAATCACACACTGCAGCCTCCACCTCTGTACGCACAAACACACACTGCAGGGCCCACCTCTATACACAAACACACACTGCAGGGAAAACCTCTGTACACACTGTGACAAACGGCTTACTCCGGGGCTCCGTCGTTTGTCCGGGACTGTTTAGAACACGGTCTTTTAGGGTAGGTTAAATGATGAGGCGTCACGTACTGTTCCTTTAAACAGGCTATGCCTGGTTTATTCAGTCCCAGGCACTGAGACTGCCACAGTGCATACAACAGAAAACAGATCAAAACAAAAGCTGCTCACCTGAGCGATAACTTAACTTAGATATCCCTGACTCAGGGTTGGAAGTGGCTTTTCCACTTCCAACATCAAAACACGGTACTTTTGCAGTCTTACACAAATGAACAGAAAGATTGAACCTGTTTGGGGAAGAGGCTTCTCCCCTCTGTAGTTCAGCAGCCTTCCAGCCTCCTGGCTCTTGTGGGGAGACCAGAGCAAACAGGAAATCAGTCTTTCATACCTGATTCCTAATTAGCATGACAGGTGACAGAAATCAGGCAGCAGACAAACTCTGGTCTGGATCTCTCATCCCTCAGTTCCAGCGCTTGCCAAACTGTGGGATGGAGTGTATGTATTATAAGGCTGCACTCCCAGGCCAAACAGGATAGAAACTGTCTAGTATCCTGGGAGCCCTATATACGGAATTTATTACCATCCCCTGGTTTCTGTCACATATCCTCCCCCCCAGCTCAGACCTCGAGGGATGAGCGACCATGGATATTAGGGAGTGCATCCTTGACAACCCGTCAGCATTGCCATGTTTGTGCCCTGACCTGTGTTCCACAGAAAATTTAAAGGGTTGTAGGCTTAGGAACCACCTGGTCACTCTAGCATTCTTTTCCCTGTTTTGACACATCCAGGTAAGGGGTGCATGATCTGTGACCAACCGGAATTTTCTCCCCAACAGGTAGTATTTGAGCGTCTCTACAGCCCACTTTATTGCGAGACACTCTTTCTCTACTATGGAGTAATTTTTCTCCTGGGGATTTAGTTTCCTACTTAAATAAAGGATGGGGTGCTCCTCACCTTGAGACTCCTGGGAGAGTACCGCCCCCAGCCCTACCTCAGATGCGTCGGTTTGGACTACGAACTCTTTGGAGAAGTCAGGTGTGACCAACACTGGTTGGGCACAGAGAGCTTCTTTCAGGCTTCTAAAGGCCTGTTCGGTTTCGGGGGACCACTTTACCATTAGCGGTCCTCTTGCTTTTGTGAGGTCAGTTAGTGGGGTTGCCTTAGTTGCAAAATTGGGAATAAACCTTCTATAGTACCCAATTAACCCCAAAAAGGTCCTTACTTGTTTTTTTGTAACTGGCCTTGGCCAATTTTGTATCGCCTCCACTTTGAGTGTTTGGGGTTTGAGTAAACCTCTGCCAATAGAATATCCCAGATACTTGGCCTCCTCCAGACCAATAGTGCATTTAGCGGGGTTAGCAGTTAGTCCAGCAGACCGGACTGCGTCAAGCACAGCTTGGACCTTTGGAAGGTGGGATTGCCAATCTTCACTATGGATTACCACATCATCCAGGTAGGCGGCAGCATACCGAGCATGTGGTTTTAAAATTTTATCCATCATTCTTTGGAATGTGGCGGGAGCTCCATGTAAGCCAAAAGGCAACACCTTATACTGAAAGAGGCCGTCTGGGGTTGAGAAGGCTGTCTTTTCTTTTGCCCTTTCTGTGAGGGGAACCTGCCAGTACCCTTTTGTTAGGTCTAGGGTTGTGAGATATCGGGCTTTGCCCAGTCTCTCTACAAGTTCATCTACCCTGGGCATAGGATAAGTATCAAATTTTGACACCGCGTTTAGTTTCCGGTAGTCATTACAAAACCTTGTTGTACCATCTGGCTTTGGGACTAAGACTATAGGGCTGTTCCACCCACTTTGGGATTCCTCAATTACACCTAGTTTTAGCATTTTTTTAACCTCTAAACTTATAGCTTTTCTTTTGGCCTCTGGGATTCGGTACGGTTTAAGGTTAACTCGGACCCCCGGTTCAGAGACTAGGTCATGTTCAATTACGCTAGTTCTACCTGGCCGTATAGAGAAGATTTCTTTGTTTCTTTTCACTAAATTCTGAACCTCTCGTTTCTGATGAACAGACAGGGTTTCAGCTATGCTAACCTCTGGGTCAGTTTCTTGATTCTCTGACGGACCTGGGGGTACTAGGGTTAACAAGACTTCTCTATCTTTCCAGGGCTTGAGTAGGTTTATATGGTAAATTTGCTCAGGTTTCCTCCTACCTGGCTGTCTTACCTTATAATTTACTTCTCCCACTCTTTCCAAGACCTCATATGGCCCATGCCATTTAGCAAGGAATTTACTCTCCACGGTGGGAACCAGAACTAGTACCCTATCACCTGGAGAAAAAATTCTGACCCTAGCACCCTTATTATATGTATTCCTCTGTGCTTCTTGAGCTTTCTCCATGTGTTCCCTCACTATGGGTAGGACTGCAGCAATGCGGTCCTGCATCTGGGCAACATGCTCTATTACACTTCTGTAAGGGGTAACCTCGTGTTCCCAAGTCTCTTTGGCTATATCCAGTAAGCCCCTTGGGTGTCGGCCATACAATAGTTCAAACGGGGAGAAGCCAGTGGATGATTGGGGAACTTCCCTAATGGCAAATAATAGGTACGGTAACAAACAATCCCAGTTTTTCCCATCTTTATCAACCGCCCGCCGTAACATGCTCTTTAAGGTTTTATTGAACCTTTCCACTAAACCATCTGTTTGTGGATGATAGACTGAGGTTCTGAGATGCTTGATTTTTAGGAGTTTACATAGCTCTTTCGTTACTTGGGACATAAATGGTGTTCCCTGGTCAGATAGAATCTCTTTAGGAATCCCGACCCGGGAAAACAGAACTACTAACTCTTTTGCTATGTTTTTAGCTGAGGTGCTACGTAGGGGAACTGCCTCCGGATATCGGGTGGCATAATCTAATATTACCAATATATGCTGATGTCCCCTAGCAGACTTTATTAGGGGTCCTACTAGATCCATAGCAATCCGGTCAAATGGTACCTCTATTATGGGAAGGGGTACCAATGGGCTGCGGTACGCCTTGAACGGGGCGGTGATCTGACATTCTGGGCATGAGGAACAATAATTCGTAATTTCTGCCAGAACCCCAGGCCAATAGAAGCTTCGAAGAACCTTTTCTTTTGTCTTTTCCACCCCTAGGTGTCCCCCCAATGGATGACTATGTGCGAGGTGTAATACTACGTTACGGAATGTCCGTGGTACCAACAATTGTTTAGTTGTAACTGATTTCCTTTTATCAACCCGATATACTAGGTCGTTCTCTACCTCGAAGTAGGGGTAAGCAAGTGACCTATCTGGTTGGCCAGGAGTACTATTCTGGTCCCGTATATTTCCCCTTGCTACCGCTAATGTGGGGTCCTCCCACTGGGCCTTCTTAAAACTCCCAGGACTGACCTCTATGTCAGCGAGGGTCTTATCCGGTTCTGGGGTGGTAAGTGTCTGCTCAACATCTTGATTTGGGGTATTCCCTACCAAAGTAGTGATGGGGAAGGGAATTTTACAGCACTCCTCCTTTTCCCCCTTCTTATTTGGGCCCTCGTCAACCTCCATTTCTGAAAAAGGGAAAGGATTTGTTTCTTCTAATACTTCATTATGGTCCGCTATTGAACTCTGGGCGCTATTCTGAGCGGGGGACCACATTTTTAGAAAATGGGGAAAGTCGGTCCCTATTAACACATCATGTGCCAGTTTGGGTACAATACCCACCTTGAAATCTAAAGAACCAAACTCTGTTTCAAAAAAAACATCAACAGTGGAATATTCATGATTATCCCCATGTATGCAACAAATTGCCACTCTTTGTGAACTGTTTCCCTGTTTCTTCTTAATGGGCAAGAGGTATTCGGACACTAGTGTGACCATGCTCCCAGAGTCAAGAAGTGCCCGAACCCTCTTACCATTAACCTTTACAAATGCCCACAGATGGTTATTCAAGGGGTCCTCTGGGCTAGGGCCCATACATTGGGACAACAGCGAATAAGGTTCCACGCTGTTGCATTGCATGGGCTCATCATTTAGTGGGCAGATTTTTGCTGTGTGGCCCCTCTCATGACAATTTACACATTTAGGTACATAGTCTGTGTCCCACTTAGAGCCTTTTCCCGGCTCCCCATGTTGGCTATTGCCCTTAGTGTGCGAACCACTGTTGCTGGTGCTGCGTGAAGGTGGTCGCCGCTCTTCAGCGCCCCTTAACCCCGGTACCCTTTTACCGTCTCTGGAAGAGTCCTGGAACCTCGGGTAGTGGGGTTGCTCCACGACTGTGGGTTGCGGGTGCTCTTCTGCTGCATTGTACCTTTCTACGAGGGCCACAAGCTCATCCGCATTGTGGGGGTCACTCCGACTGACCCAACGGCGTAAGGCAGAGGGAAGTTTCCTCAAGAACTGGTCCATGACCAACCGTTCCACGATGTGGCTGGCTGAGTTGATCTCGGGTTGTAGCCACTTCCGGGCGAGGTGGATGAGGTCATACATCTGGCTTCGGGTGGCTTTATCCATCGTGAAGGACCATGCGTGAAACCTTTGGGCGCGAACAGCCGTGGTTACGCCGAGGCGGGCGAGGATCTCGAACTTCAATTTTGCATAGACGTTAGCTTCGGCTGGCTCTAGATCAAAGTAAGCCTTCTGGGGTTCGCCGCTTAGGAAGGGTGCGATTAGACCAGCCCACTCAGCTTCTGGCCATCCCTCTCTCTGTGCCGTGCGTTCAAACGTGAGAAGATAGGCTTCCACATCATCCGAGGGTCCCATCTTCTGAAGGTAGTGGCTTGCCCTGGTCATTTTCGGTACTGGGGCTGCCGCTGCCAGTGGAAGGTTACTGATAGTCCCCCTCAGGATCTCGAGTTCCTGCTGTAAGCCCTGAGCGAACCGCTGTTGCTCCTCTCTCAGCAAGCGGTTTGTCTCTTGCTGGTTTGCATTCGCGTTTTGCAGGGCTTCATTCGTCTGTTGCTGGTTTGCATTCGCCTGTTGCTGGTTGGCATTAATCTCTTGCTGGGCTATTAGCAGCTGTTGATGGGCTGCATTCGTCTGCTGCTGGTTTGCATTAGTTTCTTGCTGGGCTATTAACAGCTGTTGCTGGGTTTCATTCGCGTCTTTCTGGGCAGCGACATTGCGTACCAGCGCACCCACCACGTCTTCCATCTTGTTTGCAGAGGATGAAAAAAACTTTTTTTTTTTTTTTTTTTTTTTTCCAAAGTTCTTCAACCCGCAGACCCCCTAGTGCTCTGCCCGCATTCTCCACCATATGTGACAAACGGCTTACTCCGGGGCTCCGTCGTTTGTCCGGGACTGTTTAGAACACGGTCTTTTAGGGTAGGTTAAATGATGAGGCGTCACGTACTGTTCCTTTAAACAGGCTATGCCTGGTTTATTCAGTCCCAGGCACTGAGACTGCCACAGTGCATACAACAGAAAACAGATCAAAACAAAAGCTGCTCACCTGAGCGATAACTTAACTTAGATATCCCTGACTCAGGGTTGGAAGTGGCTTTTCCACTTCCAACATCAAAACACGGTACTTTTGCAGTCTTACACAAATGAACAGAAAGATTGAACCTGTTTGGGGAAGAGGCTTCTCCCCTCTGTAGTTCAGCAGCCTTCCAGCCTCCTGGCTCTTGTGGGGAGACCAGAGCAAACAGGAAATCAGTCTTTCATACCTGATTCCTAATTAGCATGACAGGTGACAGAAATCAGGCAGCAGACAAACTCTGGTCTGGATCTCTCATCCCTCAGTTCCAGCGCTTGCCAAACTGTGGGATGGAGTGTATGTATTATAAGGCTGCACTCCCAGGCCAAACAGGATAGAAACTGTCTAGTATCCTGGGAGCCCTATATACGGAATTTATTACCATCCCCTGGTTTCTGTCACAACACACACAAACACACTGCAGGGCCCACCTCTATACACACAAACACACTACAGGGCCCACCTTTATACACACAAACACACACTGGAGCCAGGGTTTCCACCTTCTATTGAAGGCTAACCCGGAGATAACTTTTTTTAGATATTTTTATTATATATTTATTTATCTTGCCTTTGGTTGTATCCTCCCCTCCAAATTCCATCAACATGGCTGCGCAACGTCACGTAATGCCCATTGCCATAACAACGAGCCGCTCCGTGATGTCACGCGGCATCAAGTTGACATGACTACGGGACGCATTATGGCGCTGAGGCATCAAGTAATGCCACATTGTCATGGCAATATGTCATCGCCTGATGTCAGTGTCTCATTGTCATGGCAACGGGTGCGTCACGAATGTGTTTTATAAATAATTTTTTCATGTGTCGTGGTTTTTCATTGTGAAAATCTGGTCACCCTATTGGATGTCCCAGAATAAAGAGAAAAACTCAACGGTGCGCATGTGGTTCCTTAGTCTCCAGCCCTTTAATGTCACTGTGGGACACAGGGCCGGTCTGAGACAGGGAAATGCTGATGGGATTTCTAGGGTGCACGGCTTGATGTCCATGGTCGCTCACCCCAGTAGGGATGAGCTGGGGGGAGGATATGTGAGAGGAAAGGTGGTGAAGTTGTAGAGGGGAGGTATATACCTCCTGCTTTTGCAAACTATACCTGGCCCTACTAAGGGTTAAAGGTCCCAGGGGAGGTTTTGCAAATGAAGCCAGGTGCAGATCACCTCTCCTCCTTAATTAAGAGTGTAAGAAAGGTCAGGCTGGATCGGTTCTCCCCTGTCCCCTTATATCAGCTAAGGCCAGGTCCCCGCTGTGGCGGACGCTGCAGGGACAAGAGCAGCCCCACAATGGGACCGGGAACGCTGCGAGGGGGGGGCGCCGCACTGCGCAGACAAACTCCTGCTCTCAAGAAAATTGAGATCAGGAGTTGCGATGGTACGCTAGGCCACGTCCCCCAGTGGTTCAGCCAATGAGGGTGAACCTGCCGCGTGATGTCACGGCCGCGCCCCGTCACTCCCCAGTCTTACCCCCTGTCTTTCCCCCTGCAGCTCTCTGCAGACCGGGGGACTCGGCTGCACGCGCCGCCAGCCTCGCAAGCAGCGGGGCCGCAGCCTAAGGCTACGCTTATAGTGCCGACGACGCGACGGTCGCTGGAAAATCAAATAGAGATGACTTCCAGCGATCACGACCAATCCGTCGCTCCGTCGCTTCGTCTTCGGCTGCAGCAATGCATTTGTTTTGCCGTGACGTCGCTGTCGTCGTCGCCGGCACTATAAGCGCAGCCTAAGGCTAAGGCCCCGCTGCACACGCCCGCACGGCTGCCGCCGGCCGCAGTGGGATCAAAGCCTAAGGACTGGTCCCCGCTGGCTACTGCAGCGCCCGCTGTGGCGGACGCTGCAGGGACGAGAGCCCTCCCCTCAATGGCGCCTGGCCCGCTGCGAGGGGGGGCTGCAGCGCTGTGGCGAGAGTTGCTCCTGCTCTCAATAGACTTGAGAGCAGGACTCGCGACGGAGCGCTAAGCCACGCCCCCTGCGGTTCAGCTAACGAGGACGAACCTGCCGGGTGACGTCACTCCCCCGCCACGCCCTAACCGGTATCTCTTCCTGCAGCTCACTGCAGACCGGGGAATCGGATGCACACGCCGCCAGTCTCGCGGGCGCGCGTGCTGCGGAGGCACTGGGGCCTCAGCCTAAGAGAGCTGGATGCTACAGACAGGCACTGGCCTGCAACAGGTTTGGTTTATAATATCTGTGTTTTATTGTTTGGTAAGTGGGAAAGCCACCCAAAGATAGCTAGAGAATTGCTGTCTAGTTAATGCTCAGATAGAGCGAGGATTTATTTTGATTCTTTTGTTTGTCTTGATTTTGTCTGCTGGAGTGACAAAGAAAATAAAGCCTTTAAACCAGAGCTGGAAGGTCCTGTGACTGTGCTTACCCTAAAAGACAGTGGGATTTAAGGCTCCCAGACAAGAACCCTTCAGCCAAAAAGGGTATTTTGTCATAGTGTATACCTGTATTACCCCTCTGGGCGTGTATGTGTATACCTGTATTACCCCTCTGGGCGTGTATGCGTATACCGGTATTACCCCTCTGGCCGTGTAGGTGTATACCGGTATTACCTCTCTGGGTGTGTAGGTGTATACCGGTATTACTTCTCTGGGTGTGCATATCTATACTGATATTACCTCTCTGGGCATGTATGTGTATACTGATATTACCTCTCTGGGCGTGTATGTGTATACTGATATTACCTCTCTGGGCGTGTATGTGTATACCGGTATTACCTCTCTGGGCGTGTATGCGTATACCGGTATTACCTCTCTGGGTGTGTATGTGTATACTGGTATTACTTCTCTGGGTGTATATCTATACTGATATTACCTCTCTGGGCATGTATGTGTATACTGGTATTACTTCTCTGGGTGTGTATGTGTATACTGATATTACCTCTCTGGGCGTGTATGTGTATACCGGTATTACCTCTCTGGGCGTGTATGTGTATACCGGTATTACCTCTCTGGGTATGCATGTGTATACCGGTATTACCTCTCTGGGCGTGCATGTGTATACCGGTATTACCTCTCTGGGCGTGTATGTGTTTACTGGTATTACCTCTCTGGGCGTGTATGTGTATACTGGTATTACCTCTCTGGGTGTGTATGGGTAGGGTGACCATTTGTCCCCCTTTTGCCGTACAGTCCCGTTTTTTTGTGTCCTGTCCCTGTTCTGTCTGTCCCGGATTTGTCCTGGGTTTTGGCCCTGGTCCCGGTATGTGGCGGTGAGGAGGATGCCGTGCAAGAGCAGGTAAGTTTTTTTCCATGTTGAATGAATGGTTGCCGGGGGGCGGGACTTAGAATGCCAGCCGGGCCGCAGGGGATTGGCTGCAGGTCATAGAGTGCCGGGGGCGGGACTTCCACTTCCTTCTGCAGAGCAAACGTGGTGTGTGTGTCTCTTCCCGCTCCTGGCTCCTCTGTCGGCTGTGCAGTGTCTCCCCCCCTCTGCCCGCCCGGGGTTATAGGAGGTGGGTTTTTGTGCATTTGACTCCAGTCCTGGCGCTCCCTTCCCCCCGCCCCCCCAGGTCCCCTTGGTGCGGGGACGGGCAGTGGTGGCTGCGTGGTGTCCCCCCATTCTGCCCCAGGAACCCGTGGCTGCCCGCCCGGGGTGATAGGCTGGCCGCCGGGGGAGGGAGGGGTGGCAGTTTTTACCTTTGCGTCCCAGCGCTCCCACCCCTCCCCCTTGGTGCGGGAGATGGGCGCGGGGTGGGTGCAGGGGGAGGCGGGGAGCCGCCTCTGTTTGTACTCCACTGTGTGTGTGTGTGTGTGTGGACCAGTGTGTGTGTGTGGACCAGTGTGTGTGTGTGTGTGTACCAGTGTGTGTGTGTGTGTGTGTACCAGTGTGTGTGTGTGTGTGTCAGTCTGTGTGTGTGTCAGTCTGTGTGTGTGTCAGTCTGTGTGTGTGTGTGTGTGTGTGTACCAGTGTGTGTGTGTCAGTCTGTCAGTCTGTGTGTGTGTGTCAGTCTGTGTGTGTGTGTGTATGTATCAGTCTGTGTGTGTGTGTGTATGTATCAGTCTGTGTGTGTGTGTGTGTGTGTATCAGTCTGTGTGTGTGTGTATCTGTGTGTGTGGGTGTGTATCTGTTTGTGTGGGTGTATCTGTGTGTGTGGGTGTGTATCTGTGTGTGTGTGTGTGTGTGTGTGTGTCAGTGGGTGTGTCTCCCTCCCTCGTCTCCCTCTCCCAGTCTATCTCCCTCTCTCCCTCCCTCACCCTGTCTCCCTCACCCTCCATGTCTTATCTTACCTGCTGTATACCTACACCAAAGTAACCTATCCTGCTTTCTTCCAGATCTGACTCAAGCTTCACACGGGAGACATCGGAAGACAGGTTGGGAACACCTCCCCTCCAGTATAGTACCTTGAGGGACTGTGGATCAGGCAAGATCCCAGGCGGGATTGCTACTTTTGAAATTGTAAATTTGAAATTTTGAAGAGCGGGCATCCTGACACTGGTTAAGGGGTTGAAAATCCTTCAGCTCTGGCTTTTTTTTTTTTTTTTCCATTAGTGAGGTGTACACACACGCACGCACCAAGGACTAATTGTAGTAAAGTATAAGTGTACTACAATAAATAAACTGTTTGTTAAAAAAAAAAAAAAAAAAAAAAATGTGGGAATGGAAAGGAAGGGTGCCTTGGGGCAGGGGGCAGGGCCGGTGTGCCTTGGGGCAGGGCCGGTGTGCCTGGGGGCGGGACTTCCGCTTCCTGCTGCAGAGCACACGTGGTATGTCTCTGCCCGCTCCTGGCTCCTTTGCGCGGTGTCTCCCCCCCTCTGCCCGCCCGGGGTGATAGGAGGTTGGTTTTTCCTCCTTTGCCTCCTGTCCTGGCGCTCCGGTCCCCTTGGCGCGGGGGCGGCCAGTGGTGGCTGCGCGGTGTCCCCCCATTCTGCCCAGGGATCCCGTGGCTGCCCGCCGGGGGAGGAGGGGGGTGGGCGGCAGTTTGTACCTTTGCATCCTGGGCCCGGCACTCCCATCTACCCCCCCCCCCTTGGTGCGGGAGATGAGTGCGGGCGCGGGGGTGGGTGCAGGGGGAGGCGGGGAGCCGCCTGCTCGTGGCTGCCTCTGTCAGTACTCAAGTGTGTGTGTGTGTACCAGTGTGTGTGTGTGTGTGTGTGCCTGTGTGTACGTGTGTACCAGTGTGTGTGTGTGCCAGTGTGTGTGTACCAGTGTGTGTACCAGTGTGTGTGTACCAGTGTGTGTGTGTACCAGTGTGTGTGTACCAGTGTGTGTGTGTGTGTGTACCAGTGTGTGTGTGTGTACCAGTGTGTTTGTGCTAGTATGTGTGTGTGTGTGTGTGTGTGTACCAGTGTGTGTGTGTGTGTGTGTGTACCAGTGTGTGTGTGTGTGTGTGTGTGTACCAGTGTGTGTGTGTGTGTAACTGTGTGTGTGTGTGTGTGTGTGTGTGTAACAGTGTGTGTGTGTGTGTGTGTACCAGTGTGTGTGTGTGTGTGTGTACCAGTATGTGTGTCTCTACCAGTATGTGTGTCTCCCTCTCTCCCTCCCTCCCTCCCTGTCCCTCTCTCCCTGTCCCTCCCTGTCTCTCTCTCTCTCTCTCTCTCTCTCCCTCCCTGTGTCTCTCTCTCTCCCTCCCTGTGTGTCTTGCTCTCCCACCCTGTGTGTGTACCAGTGTGTGTGTGTGTGTGTATATATACCAGTGTGTGCGTGTACCAGTGTGTGTGTGTGTATACCAGTGTGTGCGTCTCCCTCTCTCACCCTCTCTCCCCGTCTCTCTCCCTCTCTCCCCCTCTCTCTCCCTCTCTCCCCCTCTCCCTCTCTCTCCCCGTCTCTCTCTCTCTCTTTCCCCGTCTCTCTCTCTCTCTCTTTCCCCGTCTCTCTCTCTCTCTTTCCCCGTCTCTCTCTCCGTCTTTCCCCGTCTCTCTCTCCGTCTTTCCCCGTCTCTCTCTCCGTCTCTCTCTCCGTCTCTCTCTCCGTCTTTCCCCGTCTCTCTCTCCGTCTTTCCCCGTCTCTCTCTCCGTCTTTCCCCGTCTCTCTCTCCGTCTTTCCCCGTCTCTCTCTCCGTCTTTCCCCGTCTCTCTCTCTCCCCGTCTCTCTCCCTCCCCGTCTCTCTCTCTCTCATCTTAACTGCCGTATACCTACACCGAAGTAACCTACCCTGCTTTCTTCCAGATGTGACTCAAGTTTCACTCGGGAGACATCGGAAGAGATGTAGGGAACACCTCCCCTTCAGTATAGTACCTTGAGGGACAGCGGATCAGGTAAGATCCCAGGCGGGATTGCTGCTTTAGAAATTGTGAAGAGGGGGCGTCCTGACACTGGTTAATGGGTTCAGAATCATTCACATCTGGGTTTTTTTTGTTCGATAAGTGAGGTACACACACGCACGTAACAAGGACTAATGGTAGTAAAGTATAAGTGTACTACAATAAAAAAAAAATGTCCCGGTTTTTCATTGTAGTAAAGTATAAGTGTACTACAATAAAAAAAAAAATGTCCCGGTTTTTCATTTTCAAAATCTGGTCACCCTAGGTATATCCCTCATAGCAGCAAACACTATATCACCAACAGGCTGCACAGATGATGAATAATAACTGTTGGTGTCAAAAGGCAACGATTGACTGCAGAAATTCCACAAGTGAATTAGGTAGCACCTTACCGAAAGGCTGAGTCAGTATGAAGTGATGGCAAATGCCAAAACCAAAAAAGCCCATACAAAGTCCGTAGATGGGTGTCAAGGTTGTAAATTGCTGCCCCTGAATAAGATAACCCGTCCTCTGCAGAGAACATCAACAGCAGAAGAAAAAGAAAGGAGAGCGCAAAAAGTAACGCGAACACAACCTTTATAGCATAAAAATAAAAGCAACAACAGTACATGCACTGGGATACACAGGTATAAAACCAGTGCTGCAGTAACACGCACTGGGATACACAGGGGTATAAAACCAGTGCTGCAGTAACACGCACTGGGATACACAGAGGTATAAAACCAGTGCTGCAGTAACACGCACTGGGATACACAGAGGTATAAAACCAGTGCTGCAGTAACACGCACTGGGATACACAGAGGTATAAAACCAGTGCTGCAGTAACACGCACTGGGATACACAGAGGTATAAAACCAGTGCTGCAGTACAGTAACATGCGCTGGGATACACAGAGGTATAAAACCAGTGCTGCAGTAACACACACTGGGATACACAGAGGTATAAAACCAGTGCTGCAGTAACAGGCACTGGGATACACAGAGGTATAAAACCAGTGCTGCAGTACAGTAACATGCGCTGGGATACACAGAGGTATAAAACCAGTGCTGCAGTAACACACACTGGGATACACAGAGGTATAAAACCAGTGCTGCAGTAACACACACTGGGATACACAGAGGTATAAAACCAGTGCTGCAGTAACACGCACTGGGATACGCGGGTATAAAACCAGTGCTGCATTAACACGCACTGAGATACGCGGGTATAAAACCAGTGCTGCAGTAACACGCACTGGGATACACGGGTATAAAACCAGTGCTGCAGTAACACGCACTGGGATACACAGATGTATAAAACCAGTGCTGCAGTAACACGCACTGGGATACACAGGGGTATAAAACCAGTGCTGCAGTAACACGCACTGGGATACACAGGGGTATAAAACCAGTGCTGCAGTAACACGCACTGGGATACACGGGTATAAAACCAGTGCTGCAGTAACAGGCACTGGGATACACAGGGGTATAAAACCAGTGCTGCAGTAACATGCACTGGGATACACAGAGGTATAAAACCAGTGCTGCAGTAACACGCGCTGGGATACACAGAGGTATAAAACCAGTGCTGCAGTACAGTAACATGCGCTGGGATACACAGAGGTATAAAACCAGTGCTGCAGTAACACACACTGGGATACACAGAGGTATAAAACCAGTGCTGCAGTAACAGGCACTGGGATACACAGAGGTATAAAACCAGTGCTGCAGTACAGTAACATGCGCTGGGATACACAGAGGTATAAAACCAGTGCTGCAGTAACACACACTGGGATACACAGAGGTATAAAACCAGTGCTGCAGTAACAGGCACTGGGATACACAGAGGTATAAAACCAGCGCTGCAGTAACACGCGCTGGGATACACAGAGGTATAAAACCAGCGCTGCAGTAACACGCACTGGGATACACAGAGGTATAAAACCAGCGCTGCAGTAACACGCATTGGGATACACAGAGGTATAAAACCAGCGCTGCAGTAACACGCGCTGGGATACACAGGGGTATAAAACCAGTGCTGCAGTAACATGCGCTGGGATACACAGAGGTATAAAACCAGTGCTGCAGTAACACGCACTGGGATACATAGGGGTATAAAACCAGTGCTGCAGTAACACGCACTGGGATACACAGGGGTATAAAACCAGTGCTGCAGTAACATGCACTGGGATACACAGGGGTATAAAACCAGTGCTGCATTAACACGCACTGAGATACGCGGGTATAAAACCAGTGCTGCAGTAACACGCACTGGAATACGCGGGTATAAAACCAGTGCTGCAGTAACACGCACTGGGATACACGGGTATAAAACCAGTGCTGCAGTAACACGCACTGGGATACACGGGTATAAAACCAGCGCTGCAGTAACACGCACTGGGATACACAGGGGTATAAAACCAGCGCTGCAGTAACACGCACTGGGATACACAGGGGTATAAAACCAGCGCTGCAGTAACACGCACTGGGATACACAGAGGTATAAAACCAGTGCTGCAGTAACACGCACTGGGATACACAGGGGTATAAAACCAGTGCTGCAGTAACACGCACTGGGATACACAGGGGTATAAAACCAGTGCTGCAGTAACACGCACTGGGATACACAGGGGTATAAAACCAGTGCTGCAGTAACACGCACTGGGATACACAGGGGTATAAAATCAGTGCTGCAGTAACACGCACTGGGATACATGGGTATAAAACCAGTGCTGCAGTAACACGCACTGGGATACACAGGGGTATAAAACCAGTGCTGCAGTAACACGCACTGGGATACACAGGGGTATAAAACCAGTGCTGCAG
The DNA here is from genome assembly GCF_040206685.1 of Ascaphus truei. NCBI lineage: Eukaryota > Metazoa > Chordata > Amphibia > Anura > Ascaphidae > Ascaphus > Ascaphus truei. The sequence continues at coordinate 29,303 of NW_027454254.1, read as the reverse complement.
TAACACGCACTGGGATACACAGGGGTATAAAACCAGTGCTGCAGTAACACGCACTGGGATACACAGGGGTATAAAACCAGTGCTGCAGTAACACGCACTGGGATACACAGGGGTATAAAATCAGTGCTGCAGTAACACGCACTGGGATACATGGGTATAAAACCAGTGCTGCAGTAACACGCACTGGGATACACAGGGGTATAAAACCAGTGCTGCAGTAACACGCACTGGGATACACAGGGGTATAAAACCAGTGCTGCAGTAACACGCACTGGGATACACAGGGGTATAAAACCAGTGCTGCAGTAACACGCACTGGGATACACAGGGGTATAAAACCAGTGCTGCAGTAACACGCACTGGGATACACAGGGGTATAAAACCAGTGCTGCAGTAAATGAATAATGAAGCAGGGTAATTGCCTGGGATAGCTGAGGTAGCTGCTGCTGCTGGGTAGCCACCCAGAGGGCCAGCGCTCAGGCACGGGCTCACAGTGGTTACATCGGCTCTCCCTCCCACAGCGGTCCCAGGCAGCATCACGGACGATCAGGACACCGGGAAGAGGCTTCCTTACGTGGTCCCAGCAGCAGTTACCTCAGCTATCCCAGGCAATTACCCGGCTTCAATATTCATTTACTGCAGCAGCGGTTTTATACCCGCGTATCCCAGTGCTGGTACTGTACTACTGCTGCTTTTATTTTTATGCTATAAAGGTTGTGTTCTCCTTACTATTTCCGCCCTCATTTCTTTTTTTCCTCATACAATATGTATAGAGATATAATAACACGCAGAGATAGAATAATATGTATAGCTCTATTATAACACGTAGAATGATATAATAACATGCAGAGATATAATAAGACGCAGAGATATAACACACAGATATAATAACACACAGATATAATAAGACACAAAGAGATATAATAACACACAGATATAATAAGACACAAAGAGATATAATAACACGCACAGAGATATAATAACACGCAGAGATATAATAACACACAGAGATATAATAACATGCAGAGCGATATGATAAAGGCTTTATGCGCCGCCATCCTTTGTGATGCTAAACCCAATAATGGAGACCACACAATGTTGGAAGAAAAGGTCACAGCTTTATTTTAACATCCGCTGTTAAAATCCTACCAGCCTGCCCGCCAGCCAAGTATGCTCCATGCAAAATGGGGGGGAGATCCTTGCCCAGACAGCCAGCAATTGGCCCGCTCCCTCCCCCCGCCCAAAAGCACTGTAAGTTGGGAGGGGGAGATCCTCATTCAGCCGATGTTGGGCTGCTTCCCTCCCCCTCCCGCCCCTAGGGTCAGCTTAGGCCCAGCCCTAAAGCTGGCGCCCAGCCTTTTACCAGCGTTGATTGGGCATAGGCCGGCCCGGCCCTACAGCCGGCGCCTCCAGCCTGCCGCGCTGTTCTAGGGGCTCCAGCTGAGGGACAGACCCTAAAGTCCTCGCCCTTTCTCAGTCTCGTGAGCTTGGCTGGCGCGGCAGCTCCGCCACCCGGAGGCCCCTCTGCCGGGCACTGGCTACCCTGGGGCCGACACGCCCACCCAAAGCTGCGACCTCTGACCTTAATTCTTCCCGCAAAAACCCTTGATGTTACTTAAGAACACCCCCAACCCCTTTGGTGATAGATGCACACAGTCCTTTCTGTGCCAGCTGCACTCCTTGGTGTCAGTCTCTCTGCACTTTAAGTGTTTTACCGCCGCTAGAGGATGAATTTTGCCCACGGCCTTATTTACCTTCCCCCTGGCTTTCTCTTTCCGTGGCCCTTTTAAAATTCGCTTTGGACTAATTACAGACCAAATGACCAACCTCACTCCACAGCGCCTTCAAGCGGGCGCATTCCTGCTGTAACCGATAAATCAACTCTAGTGTTTTGTTGTTGGCTGGGCCATTCCCCACGAGGTGTAGCAAAATAACATCCGGTTTCACCTGAAATTCTGCTCCCACCTTGTCCAGAGCCGGTTACAGATCAACCAAGCACCTTCCGCTCTTCCCAAGCCAATGCACCCCCTCCCCCGTACACCACAGCTGCTGGCCGCACCGCTGATCCTTCGCCCATACGTGCGCCCACTGAACGAAGGAATGACCCATGATCCACACTTCCAGGGTCCTTGTGCAGCTGTCTACTGAGAGGGAAAACATGTTGATCTTCTTGCATCCGCACGTTGCTGTGCCCTTTGGCCCTGATGTAACCCCCTATAGGCACTGGGTTTCCACCTCCCCGGTTCCTACATTTGGTCCGGCATACAGCCGTTCTCAGCTGCCGCTGTAGCGGCACCAATTCTAAAGCAATGGTTACCAAATACACTAGGATCCATCCCCCTTAGCAGCAAGGCACCGCCTAAAAACACTTTGAAATTGGTACCTTGTGAGTGGTGTTGCGTCCTGATGGATGAGGAAATTGCCCCCTACCTTGTGCCTGTGCCTTACGCACCCCTTACTCAACGCCACTGGGCAAACTTCCACTATTCTCCATAGTGAGGTGGACCCACGCTCCCCTTCCCGCTTGGTCGGTTTTAGACCTGTGAATCTTGCATGCCACCGACGTAGCATTGAGACTCATGCTCGCGAAAAACACAAGCCCGAACCCTGGCTTGTTTAAGGTAACACCACTAGCTCGCCAACCCTGAAGGCACCAAGAAAGCCGCGGCAAATTCTACTCTGAACAGTTCCCGTTTCCGCTGTAGTCAAACATACCTCTTTTGTTGCCATCATCAATAACTCAAGCCTGTCTAGCGTTACCGGATCCCTACCGTCCATTCGCTTGGCTTCGCCCCTATCCCAGCCTGTGAGGATACTCCTTACTATGAAATCCTTAGTTATGTCCTTGCGGTTGTGGAGCTTCAGGAAAAAAGCCAAAACCTGCCAACATGGCCCCAACACTGGTCCGCGCCCATTAGTCCGATATCCCTATCTGCCACAGGTGACGTGGGCACGTTAGACCTGTGGCATTTGCCGCTGCTTGCCTAAACGCTGTCAATATCCGTGGTAAGGTGTCTGCTATCACGTTTAATCTCCCCGGGACATGCTTGGTGTTAAAGTTGATGCTGCTGCGCATGCAGAGCAGCGCCAGCCTCCGCAGCAGCCGGATCACTGGGCTTGATGTTGCGGAGAGGCTGTTTACTGCTCCCACCACCCCAAGGCTGTGGGACCAGAATATGATGTGTTTGTTACTCAGCTCCTTAGCCCAACGCTCTACCGCCACTATGATGGGAACACAGGAAGGCGATATACTTTATTAAATCCGCATCTACCCGTGCCTGGGCCGTGGTTCTGCGCACCATTCCCCCTTTGGAGGTAGGCACCGAAGCCTACAAACCCTGCCGCGTCTGAACAGCTCTAGCTCTTGGTTACTACGGCCCCCTTCTATCCATGGCTTTTGCCATTAAAGTCCTGGAGGAAAGCTTCCCAGACACCCAGGTCTGATCTAAGTTCTTTAGTGACCCTGATGCGGTGCAGTGGTCGGGATGCCCCCGCGGTCGACCTCTCTAATCTCCTGCTGAAAATCCTGCCCATGGGTATGACCCTACATGTGAAATTTAGGAGCCCGAGCAGTGCCTGCATCTGTCTTAGTGTAACCTTCCTAGCACCCTTGCATTCCTGAATAAGACCCCTCAGTTTGATAACTTTATCCCTGGGCAACCTAGATTCCCCGGCCACTGAATCGATCTCGATCCCTAGGAATGATAAGGTGCTGACCGGGCCCTCTGTTTTGTCCTCAGCTATGGGTATCCCCATGTTACGCATTAGCGCAGAGCTGCTCTCTAAGAGCCTCTTGCAAAGTGTGGACTCAGGGGGCCCCACGAGGAGGAAATCATCCAAGTAATGTGCTATAGTGTCACACCCTGTACGCTCCATTATGCACCAGTGTATAAACGTGCTAAATGCCTCAAAGAAGGCGCAGGAAATGGCGCAGCCCATGGGGAGGCACATGTCCACATAGTAAGCCCCCTTGAACTTGCAACCCATGAGCCTGAAACTATCTGGGTGTAATGGTAGTAGGCGAAATGATGACTCTATGTCCAGCTTGGCCATAAGGGCCCCCGTCCCATAAGACCTGACTATGGTGATGGCCCTATCGAACGATTGGTATTGGACATGGCACGCCTGCTGATCGATAGCGTCATTGACGGATCTGCCCTTGGGGTAAGATAGGTGCTGAATGAGCCTGAATTTGCCAGGTACTTTCTTTGGAACTACCCCCAAGGGGGATATGATTAAATTGTGTATGGGCAGTGAGTGAAATGGCCCTGCCATGTGTCCCAGACTTACCTCCTTGTTAATTTTTTCCCGCACAACGTGCGGGTAAATCGAGGCGGATTTAAGGTTGCGCCTTGCGCGGGTGGTTACCAAATTGGACCCCACTGGAATGACAAAACCCTCCCTAAAACCTTTCTCGAGAAAATCCGCTGTCGCCTGACAATGGTAGGCCTGGAGCCATGGCAGCATACATTCTAATTTAATTGGCGTTTCCGCCCTTGCCGGGGCCACTATCAGCCTGCTTGCCGGCGGTCTTAGCTTTCCTAAAACATTTGTGCGCTGGGTGGCCGCCGCTGCAGATTGAACAAACGTGTAGGAACCTACACTCCCCTCCCCTTGAGCAAGAGTTTTTATTGAAGGCCTAGCACTCTGATCTCTTGGGTTTACCCGGTGGTTGATTAGCTGGCCGCCCACCCGGCCCCCTGGCAAAGGGAGCCAATTTCTCCGGTGTAACCCGGCGGATCCATAAGTCCAGGTCCTTAGTGCCAAAATTCAGAACGGGGTTACCGTGCATCTTGTGCCTAAACTCCTCATCGTATTCGTGCCACGCTGCGCCCTCATACGTTTTGTGTGTGTCGTGTACCAGTTCGATGTACTTAAGGACATTCAGGCCCTCCTCTGGGTGCTTCTCCAGCAGGCAGCTGGCTAACACTAGGTAACCCCTTAGCCAGTTGTCCATGGTTTTATGCTTGTTACCGCCCTCATCGCCTGCAGCCTTCGCTTTTTTCTTGGCCTGCAACCCCTCAGTAGAAAGGTCGTATACGTCTGTGAATTTCCCTTTTATAATTGCCTTTCTCACCTTGGGTGTAACCCGACTGGAGAGAGAGGTCATAGCGCAGGCGTATGTGTCCTTACCCTTCATCGCTGCACTGGCGCTACCCTCCTTTGTTTTTGGGGCCTTGCTCTCCCCCGCTGCCTCCTGCGTTGCCCCGCTTGGCCTAGCCTTAAGTGCCCGGTTAATTCCCACTAGCTGTTTCTTTAGGAATATATACATCGGGGTCTTGTGTAGTCGCGTTGCACTCTCTGACTCTGAAATGTCGCTATCGCTGTCACTATCCGAATCGCTAGTCTCAGTACTAGACATAGGATTCATTTCCTTACCCTGAATCCCGTCGGTCGGGTCAGCATCATGCGCTGACCCAGAAGTGGAGCTTGTCGACTGGGTGCGGTGTCGATTGTCCTCTTCGCCGTGCGCTGCTGAAGACGGGTAGAGGTCCTGGTCCGACTCCCAGGCGTGAGATGACCACTCATTGGCCGCCGCTTCCTGCTGAAACTGAGAAGACCCAGCCTGCGGCTCCCATGCAGGAACCAGGGGCTGGGTCACATTAAATCCCCCGACCCGACGTGACCCCTGGGTGGGAGGGGCAGGGGCCCCACGATGGCTGGGGCGGTTATACACTGGACCGCCCGCGCCCCTGCCAGCTGGAGGTAAGTAGGTGGGGTGGTTGGGTATGGCGTGTGGCGGTATGTAGTATGTTGGTGATTCACGGTAGTAACCCTGCTCACAGTCTGTCCTGTACTGTGAGGGGTAAGGTTGAGTACCGTTAGGGGCCTCATGGTGGCGCTGCTGCATTGAAGAGCCAAGGTAACAGCCTGCCTCTGCAGACCTGCCTGTGATCTCCTGTTCCCTTAAGGAACTCGGGCAGGGAAACCCCCCCCCCTCCCCCTGCTCATAGAAGCCTGTGGAGTGAGAGGGAAGCAGGGGGAGGGGCCAGGCTGCAGCCCGCGCAGGGGAAGAGCGCCCCTCCCTCCCCTGCTGCTGCACATGGGAGGGAGGCGAGTAATGGCGCCGAGGATCCCTGGACCCCGGCCGGAGGGGTAAGTGAGCAGGGGCCCACCCCCCGGCCGGCGCCTGGCAGTCCCCCCGATCGGGTTGGGAAATAAGGGAGGGGGGGACCTGGCCAGCATGCGGCCCGGGCGGCGCCTGATATTCCCCGCGATCGAGGTGAGGAGGTTGGTGAAGCTGGATGCGGCCGGGGAGGTGATTGAGCCGGGGGAGCGGGGCCCGACCAGCACGCGCCCTGGCCGGCGCACGCGGCGCCAGATGGTTCCCGCGGTCGGGTTGGGAGGGTTGGTAGTGGGGGATCTGGCCATCGGGCAGCGCGTTGCTGTCATCGGCAGGGGGGTGAGCGGGCTGGCAACGCGGGGGCTGGCGGAGGAGAGGCCGCACACTATTGAGGGCGGAGCGGCTCTCCCCAGAGATCTGGTCCTCCAGGCCTGAAGGCTGGCGGCGTGGGGCCCGGCGAGACCGCGCTTGGGCAGGGGAAGGTGAGCGCGGGCAGCGGGGCTTCGCAGGGGCCCGAACCAGGAGGCGGCCTCGGGAAGGGGGGCGCTTGAGGGAGGGCCTGGGGGCAGTGGAGGGGACGGGAAGGAGCGGCCGCTGGCGGTAGGCGTCTGCGCTTGGCGGGGGACCTGGCCGGGCTGGGGGGATGGGCACGTGGGTTTCTGCCCGCACCTCTGCGCGGGGCAGGGACACTTACCTGATCCTCTGTTGCAGCCGCAGCATCGGATTCAGGATCCAGGTGGGTGAGGCTGGCAGGGCTCGAGGGGTCTTCATACAGCGGGGAGCTGCTGTAATCCACGAGGCCGGTCATCATATCTGGAAAAATGTGCAGATCCGCAGAAAAAATCCTGTAAGGTAAGGAAAAAAATTCCATTAGCTCTGTCTTTCTCCCCTGGGGCCCCACTCTTTATACCCTCTCCCCCCTCCCCCTGCATGGGAGGGGACAAGCAGACTTCCCACTCCGTGTGGGGAGGGGGGGGTTAGCCGACCCCCTCTCTCCCAGCTCTCGCCAATCAGGACGTCGCAGCCCTTAAGGAGCCTACGACCCCATGCTGGGGCCTCTGCCTCTTCATAAGGGCTCGTTCAGGGTGCCTGCTTTGGCATATGGAGGGCGCGCGTCCGCGAGAGCGCGCGTTGCTGGTGTAGGAGACGTCCGATCATCCCCTGCCGACAGCCTGGGCGTTCTGTCGTTCAGTGGGCGTGTCTTTGACGTCACATCCTAATCCTCCCGGCCACAGACAGAGAGCAGGGATGAGGTGTTGCAGCCTTGAAATCATTCTGAAGAATGATTTCATTGGCTGCCTTGGTCCCTGTGACGCTGCTTCAGCTGCAGTAAACGAAATTTTCGTTTACTGAAGCTGTCGTCAGCGGCAACGCCTGGCTTCGGAGGCAGGCCAGTAGCTACCCTGACAACAAGTATTCAATTTGAATACTTTGTTGCTCACGGCAGCACGCAAGTCAGCACGGCCGCCCGCCGAAGCCAGCACCTTGAACGAGGCCTAACACGTAGAATGATATAATAACACGCAGAGAGATATAATTACACACAGATAAAATAATACGCAGAGGAATGCCATCCCACTGTCTCCGTACGTTCTTCCTACCTACCAATTCGATTGTAAGCTCCTCGGAGCAGGGACTCCTCTTCCTAAATGTTACTTTTATGTCTGAAGCACTTATTCCCATTATCTGTTATTTGTATTATTTGTTATTTATGACTGTCGCGTATTACTACTGTGAAGCGCTATGTACATTAATGGCGCGATATAAACACATACTGTACAATACAATAAAGAGGTGTAAATGGCCTGGTCTCCCGTGACATTGATCATTAGCCTTCCTCTGTTTCTTTACCTGTTAGATACCTTTGTGGGGAATAAAATACATTACAGATCAGAGGGGCTTCCTGATTGCACGTTTGCTTTGGCAGAAGTGTATATGTGACCCTATAAATCTCCCTCACACCCGGGCCTGGCAGTGTGACACTGCTGCAGCGTCCTGGGTAACAATCACTGAGCTGTTAGCAATAGATACAACGGATAGAAAAGACACTACACATAGGTTGGATTAAAGAGAGTATTTTATTTAAATAATGCATCTCTCTGCTGGTAGGGGTTCTGCAGCACATTGCAGAGCGATATAGTAACACGCAGAGCAATGCATTGCAGGCCCCTCCAGCAGCACAGTGATCCAGAGGAAGGCGAAACATAACCCCAGGTGTGTTGAGGGGGAAAAAAATTCCTTCCTGACCCCATTAAATGGCGATCGGATCATCCCTGGATCACTGCGCATCAATTACCCCACGCTCATTTTCTCCCCCGACACACACACAACCCCCCCCAAATACAGATAAACCCCAACCCCCCCCAAATACATATAAACCCCACCCCCCCCCCCACATACAGATAAACCCCAATCCTCCCCCCAATATATATATTATCCCCAACCCCCCCAAATCCATATAAACCCCAACCCCCCCAAATACAGATAAACCCCAACCCCCCCAATACATATAAACCCCAACCCCCCCAAATACATATAACCCCCAACCCCCCCAAATACATATAACCCCCAACTCCCCCAAATACATATAAACCCCAACTCCCCCAAATACATATAAACCCCAACTCCCCCAAATACATATAAACCCCAAACCCCCCAAATACATATAAACCCCAACCCCCCCAAATACAGATAAACCCCAACCCCCCCAAATACATATAAAAACCAACCCCCGCAAATACATATAAACCCCAACCCCCCCAAATACATATAAACCCCAACCCCCCCCCCAAATACATATAACCCCCAATCCCCCCAAATACATATAAACCCCAACCCCCCCAAATACAGATAAACACAACCCCCCCCCAAATACATATAAACCCCAACCCCCCCAAATACATATAAACACCAACTCCCCCAAATACATATTACCCCCAACCCTCCCAAATACATCTAAACCCCAACCCCCCAAATACATATAAACCCCAACCCCCCCAAATACATATAAACACCAGCCCCCCCAAATACATATAACCTTCAACTCCCCCAAATACATATAACCCCCAACCCCCCAAATACATATAAACCCCAACCCCCCCAAATACATATAAACCCCAACCCCCCCAAATACACATAAACCCCAACCCCCCCAAATACATGTAAACCCCAACTCCCCCAAATACATGTAAACCCCAACTCCCCCAAATACATATAAACCCCAACCCCCCCAAAAAAATATAAACCCCAACCCCCCCAAATACATATAAACCCCAACCCCCCAAATACATATAAACCCCAACCCCCCAAATACATATAAACCCCAACCCCCCCAAATACATATAAACCCCAACCCCCCCCAAATACATATAACCCCCAACCCCCCCAAATACATATAAACCCCAACCCCCCAAATATATATATATATATCACACACACACACACACACACACACACACACACACACACACACACACACACACACACGGATGCCGGTGGGGGCGATCGGATTACAGCCGGTAGGAGCGAGGAGGAGGACAGGGCTGAGAGGGGAGAGGATGGGGACGAGAGATGGGGGAGAGGGAGACAAGCAAAAAAAGGAGGGGGGGACACAGTTTGTGATATAATTTTTTTTCTAAATATTTTTTAATGTGCCCCTTCCTGTCACTCAGCCCGTCCTGCAACCCTCCTGCTATTGTCTGCCTCTCCAACGCTGTACCCATCTTCTCAGGGAACCCAGAATGCTCCTGGCCCCTGTGCTGCACATGGCTGGGGTCTTCTGCCCAGCCATGGGAAGGGGAAGCAGCACTTCCCTGCAAACCTCTCCTCCTCTTCCTCCTCCCACACCGTACCCCCATCATCATCATCATCCGAATCATCATCATCCCTCGCCTCCTCTTCCTCCTCCCACACCGTACCCCCATCATCATCATCATCATCATCATCCGAATCATCATCATCCCTCGCCTCCTCTTCCTCCTCCCACACCGTATCCCCATCATCATCATCATCATCCGAATCATCCGAATCATCATCATCCCTCGCCTCCTCTTCCTCCTCGCACACGTACCCCCATCATCATCATCATCCGAATCATCATCATCATTCCACACCTCCTCTTCCTCCTCCCACACCGTATCCCAATCATCATCATCCCACTCGCACACCTCCCCCTCCTCATACACCCACTCCTCCTCGTGCGTAGATATGCTGGCTCCTGGGCTGCTGCCGGGCGATCCAGACGGTGAGAGTACGAACGGCTCCACCACCGTGTACTCCACCACAGTGTACTCCACCACCTCCTCCACCACTGTGTACTCCACCACCTCCTCCACCACCTCCTCCTCCCACACCCACTCCTCCTCCTGCGTAGATATGCTGGCTCCTGGGCTGCTGCTGCAGGGCGATCCAGACGGTGAGAGAACGAACGGCTCCACCGCCGTGTACTCCACCACCTGCAGGAGATACAAAGTGTTTGTAACCAGGGGCAGTGATACTCTGTATCGCAAGAGCTCCTGTGCCACATGGGGCAGGAAACGCATCGCCGAGCAAAATAACAAGCACAGCAAAGCCTTTGCTTGCCTCTCTGGCACTGAAGGGGTTAAATCACATAACCATTTATACCATTTGAAAAATAATTGATAACCCGTGTGCATTGTACGTCATTGTTTTGTCTGTTATTAGTGGATCCCTCGTTTTCCTGTCCTGTTCCCGCTGAAGATTTTGTTACATGATGCTGCAGATGGACATTAGCTGATGTGTCTCTATGGGAATCCCCTCTCCCGGTCACACAGTTACACTCGGCTATAAGATGAGAAAGCTCTGCACCTCTTCCTCTGTCTCCTTTACATCTACAGCCTGAGAGTCCTCATCTTCTCTCCTCTGAGGACCGTCTCCCACTATACCCCTAGCCCGAGTACCCCTAATACTCCCAGGCCCAGTACCCCCTAATACTCCCATCACCCGGCTCAATACCCCCTAATACTCCCATCACCCAGGCCCAGTACCCCAAATACTCCCATCACTCGGCTCAATACCCCCTAATACTCCCTGGCTTGTACCCCCTAATACTCTCAGGCCCAATACCCCCCACCCCAGGCTCAGTACCCCCTAATACTCCCACCCCCAGGCCCAGTACCCCCTAATACTCCCTGGCTTGTACCCCCTAATACTCCCAGGCCCAATACCCCCTAATACCCCCTCCCCAGGCTCAGTACCCCCTAATACTCCCATCCCCAGGCTCGGAACCCCCTAATACTCCCATTCCCAGGCTCGGAACCCCCTAATACTCCCATTCCCAGGCCCAGTACCCCCTAATACTCCCATCACCCGGCTCAATATCCCCTAATACTCCCACCCCCAGTACCCCCTAATACACCCTGGCTTGTACCCCCTAATACTCCCAGGCCCAATACCTCCTAATACCCTCCTCCCCAGGCCCAGTACTCCCAAATACCCCCCTCGACAGGCTCAGTACCCCCTAATACTCCCATTCCCAGGCTCGGAACCCCCTAATACTCCCAGGCCCAATACCCTCTAATACTCCCAGGCCTAATACCCCATAATACTCCTAGGCCCAATACCCCCTAATACCCTCCTCCCCAGGCCCAGGACACCCAAATATCCCCCTCCCCAGGTCCAGTACTTCCTACTACCCCCCTCCCCAGTCCCAATACCCCCTTATACTCCCCTCCCCAGGATCCCCTACATTCCCAGACCCACTACCCCCTGCATGCCCAGTACCCCCTTTCTCCCCCCCCCCCCCCCAGGCCCAGTACCCCCTAATGCCTCCTCCCCAGACTCAGTATCCCCTCATACTCCCCAGGACATGCGAAACGGGAGAGCCCTGCAGGTGTGATCAGGGGAAGGGGAGGGCCTGGAAAGGGGGGGGGCACTTCAGAGGGAGCCTTGGGAAGGGGCGGGCTGCGCGGGGGTGGGGGGGAGCTGGGGAACTCTGTTCGGGGGGGGGGGGGTGCGTGGCTGGGGAAGGGGGGGGTCTCTCCCATCCCATGAGACCTGTGGAAACATGACCCAGCTAACCTGCAGGAAGAGATCCCCAGCAGGTTCTGTATAATTATACTGTAAAGTGTTGCAGACTATCCTACTATCAGTGTCCTGTACAGCAGCTAATAGTATCGTATGTGCAGCTGATTCACAGCTCTGCCAGTCCCATTTACCTGAACATCGCCGGCGGGAGGAAGCTGGGGGACTACTTCCTCCTCTTGCTCTTCAGCTTTCCATGCCTGTGATACAGAGGATATAATGAGATGTATTCCTCACTCATACGCATTTCCTGCTGCTGTATGGGAGGTTTGAGGGTGTTGAACCCAAAATCCGTGGGGCTACACAGATAAACCGTTCTAATGGGAACATTCTCACTACAAACTGTAGTGTTACATGTGCTAGAAGTGTATACAGAGAGGGTGCGTGTGTAGTGAGAATGAAAGGGCGCACGTGTATATAACCATTAGTGTGTGTGTCGGAAAGTGTGTGTGTGTTACTGTCTGATTGTTACTGTGTGTGTGTGTGTGTGTGTGTGTGTGTATGTAACCATTAGTGTGTGTGTGTCGGAATGAGTGTGTGTTACTGTCTGATAGTTACTGTGTGTGCGTGTGTTATAACCATTATTGTGAGTGTGTGGTATTGTCTGATAGTTACTTTGTGTGTTTGTAACCATTAGTGTGTGTGTTACTGTCTGATAGTTACTGTGTGTATGTGTGTTTGTAAAGCATAATGAGAAGTGTGAATTTGTGTTATATCACATAGTGTGGGTCTATGCTAAGCTGCCGTATTGTGGCTGTGTTTCTACAAGTGTATCAATCTGTTAGTGCGCATTTTAGTGTGAGTGTGAGAATATTACTGATTGTGCTTACTTTTTTAGGAGCAGGAATCTGCGTGTGTGCGTGTGTGTGTGTGTATATGTGTGTGTATATATATATATATATATATAACCAAAACATTGCGCCGATAATATAAATATATATACACACACACATACACACGTGTGTTTATGTATATATAGATATAAAAAGAAAAAGCAGGCACACCAGGGCTTTGCAAAAAATAAATATATACAATACTATTGAATAGAACTGATCAACGCTTTGGCTCTCTATGGGAGCCTCTAAACACACGGGGACCCCAGGTAGTCAGATCTCACCCCTATTTAATTCTGTTACATGCCACATCAGACTTTGTTTTGATGCATTCTAAGGTTGTCCTTTTATCAGATCTTACCCGGCGTCTCTCCATCTCGGGAAATGTTCGCTGCTTTAAAAATATAGTAGGATGATCCGCGCAATCTGAGACTCAAATACTTGGACAAAAAGTTGTGGATGTGTCCTGAAGATGAAAAATAAACCCCCTTGTTATAAATATGATCTAAATGAGCGGTGAAATGTCTGAAATCTCTGCTGCGTCTCAGAAGAAACTTACCTGTCAGATCCACACTGGATATGGCAGCAAGTGGTGGCACAGAACTCTGGTACAGAGCGGTGTGGCTGTAACCATGGAAGTCAGGTCGCAGGTAAACATGTATTTTTTGAAAATGGCAGTAGAATGCGAATGTGTCACATTCTGAGCTCAGCCCCTGAGCTGTCAGAGGTTTCCAGGTTGTGATAATGGGAGATCCATATACTGGGATGTGATAAGAGATATTATGGTCATTTAATACTGTGCCCCATAACCTGCTTTATATGAAGTATCATTTACACCAATTAGTACAGATGCTAAATATTGGGAAATACGCTTCTGGCGACATTGCTACTTTTCTCTACAAATGTTCAATGAAAAAGTTGGATAAAACGTCTTGTGATTTTTCAAACTGCGGATAAAGTTTAAAAATAGCTGCCGAGGTTGGGGGCGGGGCTCACTGCAGGGGGTGGGGGCGGGGTTACCTGCAAAGGGTGGGGGTGGGTTTAGCTGCCGAGGTTGGGGGCGGGGCTAACTGCAGGGGGCGGGGTTACCTGCAGAGGGTGGGGGTACCTGCAGAGGGTGGGGGTACCTGCAGAGGGTGGGGGTGGGGTTACCTGCAGAGGGTGGGGGTGGGTTTAGCTGCAAGGGGTGGGGGTGGGTTTAGCTGTAGGGGTGGGGGTGGGTTTAGCTGCCGAGGTTGAGGGCGGGGCTAACTGCAGGGGGTGGGGGCAGGGTAACCTGCAGAGGGTGGGTAAGTGGGGTTAGCTGCAGAGGATGGGGGGCAGGGTTTGCTGCAGAGGGGGGGGGGGGGGTTTAGATGGAGAGG
>NW_027454254.1:0-10000 GCF_040206685.1 Ascaphus truei | reverse complement strand
ATATAAACCCCAACCCCCCCAATACATATAAACCCCAACCCCCCAATACATATAAACCCCAACCCCCCCCAATACATATAAACCCCAACCCCCCCCAATACGTATAAACCCCAACCCCCCCAATACATATAAACCCCAACCCCCCCAATATATATAACCCCCAACCCCCCCCAAATACATATAAACCCCAACACCCCCCCAATACATATAAACCCCAACTCCCACAAATACATATAAATACCAACCCCCCCAAATACATATAAACCCCAACCCCCCCAAATATATATAAACCCCAACCCCCCCCTAAGTACATATAAACCCCACCCCCCCAATACATATAAACCCCAACCCCCCAAATACACACATATATATATATATATATATATATATATATATATATATATATATATATATATATATATATATATATATATATATATATATATAGAAACCCTGTCTTCCCATAAGAAAAGGCACAAAAGCAGCAACACTCAGATAAAGCAAAAAGACATGTATTAGCAGTTACAAAACAGCACACTATAAACCCTATAAACCCTCCTCTTCCTCCTCCCACACCGTATCCCCAGCATCATCATCCGAATCATCATCCCTCGCCTCCTCTTCCTCCTCGCACACCGTACCCCCATCATCATCATCATCCGAATCATCATCATTCCACACCTCTTCCTCCTCCCACACCGTATCCCAATCATCATCATCCCACTCACACACCTCCCCCTCCTCATACACCCACTCCTCCTCCTGCGTAGATATGCTGGCTCATGGGCTGCTGCTGCAGGGCGATCCAGACGGTGAGAGTACGAACGCCTCCACCACCGTGTACTCCACCACCGTGTACTCCACCACAGTGTACTCCACCACAGTGTACTCCACCACCTCCTCCTCCCACACCCACTCCTCCTCCTGCGTAGATATGCTGGCTCATGGGCTGCTGCTGCAGGGCGATCCAGACGGTGAGAGAACGAACGGCTCCACCGCCGTGTACTCCACCACCTGCAGGAGATACAAAGTGTTTGTAACCAGGGGCAGTGATACTCTGAATCGCAAGAGCTCCTGTGCCACATGGGGCAGGAAACGCATCGCCGAGCAAAATAACAAGCACAGCAAAGCCTTTGCTTGCCTCTCTGGCACTGATGGGGTTAAATCACAGAACCATTTATACCATTTGAAAAATAATTGATAACCCGTGTGCAGTGTACGTCATTGTTTTGTCTGTTATTAGCGGATCCCTCGTTTTCCTGTCCTGTTCCCGCTGAAGATTTTGTTACATGATGCTGCAGATGGACATTAGCTGATGTGTCTCTATGGGAATCCCCTCTCCCGGTCACACAGTTACACTCGGCTATAAGATGAGAAAGCTCTGCACCTCTTCCTCTGTCTCCTTTACATCTACAGCCTGAGAGTCCTCATCTTCTCTCCTCTGAGGACCGTCTCCCACTATACCCCTATCCCGAGTACCCCTAATACTCCCAGGCCCAGTACCCCCTAATACTCCCATCACCCGGCTCAATACCCCCTAATGCTCCCATCAGCCAGGCCCAGTACCCCGAATACTCCCATCACCCGGCTCAATACCCCCTAATATTACCATCACCCAGGCCCAGTACCCCGAATACTCCCATCACCCAGCTCAATACCCCCTAATACTCCCTGGCTTGTACCCCCTAATACTCTCAGGCCTAATACCCCCCACCCCAGGCTCAGTACCCCCTAATACTCCCATCACCCGGCTCATTACTCCCTAATACTCCCACCCCCCGGCCCAGTACCCCGAATACTCCCATCACCTGGCTCAATACCCCTAATACTCCCACCCCCAGGCCAGTACCCCCTAATACTCCCTGGCTTGTACCCCCTAATACTCCCAGGCCCAATACCCCCTAATACCCCCCTCCCAGGCTCAGTACCCCCTAATACTCCCATCCCCAGGCTCGGAACCCCCTAATACTCCCATTCCTAGGCTCGGAACCCCCTAATACTCCCATTCCCAGGCCCAGTACCCCCTAATACTCCCATCACCCGGCTCCATACCCCCTAATACTCCCACCCCCAGTACCCCCTAATACACCCTGGCTTGTACCCCCTAATACTCCCAGGCCCAATACCCCCTAATACCCTCCTCCCAGGCCCAGTACTCCCAAATACCCCCCTCCCCAGCTCAGAACCCCCTAATACTCCCAGGCCCAATACCCTCTAATACTCCCAGGCCTAATACCCCATAATACTCCTAGGCCCAATACCCCCTAATAACCTCCTCCCCAGGCCAGGACACCCAAATATCCCCCTCCCCAGGTCCAGTATTTCCTATTACCCCCCTCCCCAGTCCAAGTACCCCCTACATTCCCCTTTCCAGGCCCAATACCCCCTTATACTCCCCTCCCCAGGATCCCCTACATTCCCAGACCCACTACCCCCTGCATGCCCAGTACCCCCTTTCTCCCCCCCCCCAGGCCCAGTACCCCCTAATGCCTCCTCCCCAGACTCAGTATCCCCTCATACTCCCCAGGACATGCGAAACGGGAGAGCCCTGCAGGTGTGATCAGGGGAAGGGGAGGGCCTGGAAAGGGGGGGGGCACTTCAGGGGGAGCCTTGGGAAGGGGCGGGCTGCGCGGGGGTGGGGGGGAGCTGAGGAACTCTGTTCGTTTGCGGCTTGGGAAGGGGGGGGGTCTCTCCCATCCCATGAGACCTGTGGAAACATGACCCAGCTAACCTGCAGGAAGAGATCCCCAGCAGGTTCTGTATAATTATACTGTAAAGTGTTGCAGACTATCAGTGTCCTGTACAGCAGCTAATAGTATCGTATGTGCAGCTGATTCACAGCTCTGCCAGTCCCATTTACCTGAACATCGCCGGCGGGAGGAAGCTGGGGGACTACTTCCTCCTCTTGCTTTTCAGCTTTCCATGCCTGTGATACAGAGGATATAATGAGATGTATTCCTCACTCATACGCATTTCCTGCTGCTGTATGGGAGGTTTGAGGGTGTTGAACCCAAAATCCGTGGGGCTACACAGATAAACCGTTCTAATGGGAACATTCTCACTACAAACTGTAGTGTTACATGTGCTAGAAGTGTATACAGAGAGGGTGCGTGTGTAGTGAGAATGAGAGGGAGCACGTGTATATAACCATTAGTGTGTGTGTCGGAAAGTGTGTGTGTGTTACTGTCTGATTGTTACTGTGTGTGAGTGTGTATGTAACCATTAGTGTGTGTGTCGGAAAGTGTGTGTGTTACTGTCTGATAGTTACTGTGTGTGAGTGTGTATGTAACCATTAGTGTGTGTGTGTCGGAATGAGTGTGTGTTACTGTCTGATAGTTACTGTGTGTGCGTGTGTTATAAGCATTATTGTGTGTGTGTGGTATTGTCTGATAGTTACTTTGTGTGTTTGTAACCATTAGTGTGTGTGTTACTGTCTGATAGTTACTGTGTGTATGTGTGTTTGTAAAGCATAATGAGAAGTGTGAATTTGTGTTATATCACATAGTGTGGGTCTATGCTAAGCTGCCGTATTGTGGCTGTGTTTCTACAAGTGTATCAATCTGTTAGTGCGCATTTTAGTGTGAGTGCGAGAATATTACTGATTGTGCTTACTTTTTTAGGAGCAGGAATCTGCGCGTGTGTGTGTGTGCATGTGTATATATATATATATATATATATATATATAACAGTGCTCGACAAACCCGCTCGACAAACCCGCTCGCCAGCTGCGATCGGATATTGGCTCGTGGCCAGTAACTTTTCCCCTGCTCGAAAAAAAAATAAATCCCTTTAGCTGATAGCTGATTGGCTGTGACGCGGGATGGAGTTTACCAGGACTTCAAACCGCCCTTCCTTCTCTGCACGGGTAAAGTAATGATGGGGGGGGGGGGAGGGGGTGTGCGCGTGTGTCTGCTGCTGCTGCTCCTCCTCCTCCTCTATATATCCTTCTGTATAATTGTGTCAGCTCCTGTAATTTACAAGACCTCCACTGATCCGGTCATGGAGGATTTTGAACAGATGCTCGAGGTGGGGGGAATTTAATGCACTTTAAAATATTTATATATACACTGATACATCCTGCCCCCGGCGCTCCCGCTGTTCGCGCGGGTCGGGAGATACACCCCCCCCCCCCCCCTCCGGCGCTCTCCCGCTGTCCGCGCGGGTCGGGAGATACCCCCCACCTCCAGCACTCTCCCGCTGTGTGCGCGTTTATCACTTGTGTTTATCACTTTAATTATTTTCTCTTTCATGCTGTATTGAGGCAGCTTCTCTCGAAGTCTCTGCATTTCAAGATATCGATAATCTGTTCTTTTTTTGCGCAGATCTTCTCTGAGTTGTTGAGCCAAATCAGTGTCTGCCTCATTTCTTCCGCGTGCACTCTCCCGCTGTGCGCGCGGGTCGGGAGATACCCCCCCCCCCCACCTCCGGCACTCTCCCGCTGTGCGCGCGGGTCGGGAGATACCCCCCCCCCCCCCACCTCCGCACTCTCCCGCTGTGCGCGCGGGTCGGGAGATACCCCCCCCCACCTCCGGCACTCTCCCGCTGTGCGCGCGGGTCGGGAGATACCCCCCCCACCTCCGGCACTCTCCCGCTGTGCGCGCGGGTCGGGAGATACCCCCCCCACCTCCGGCACTCTCCCGCTGTGCGCGCGGGTCGGGAGATACCCCCCCCCCCCACCTCCGGCACTCTCCCGCTGTGCGCGCGGGTCGGGAGATACCCCCCCCCACCTCCGGCACTCTCCCGCTGTCCTCGCGGGGCGGGAGATAGTAGCCGAGTGTTTCTCCCCCCCCTCTCTCCCCTCCAGCGCTCCTGAGATACTGTGAGGTACTGATAGAGTGTGTGTGTGTATGTGTATGTGAGAGAGAGAGTGTGTGTGTATATATATGGGGGAGAGAGATTGAGAGTGTGTGTATGTGTATGGGGGAGAGCGACTGAGACTGAGTGTGTGTGTGTGTGTTTGAGAGTGTGTGTGTATGTATGGGGGAGAGAGAGAACGTGTGTGTGCAGGACACCAGAGGTAACCCACCCAGTCACCCACCCCCACCCCCAGTCAGTCATCCCACCCAGTCAGTAATCCCACCCCCCACCCTGTCACCCAATCAGTAATCCCACCCCCCCACCCAGTCACCCAATCAGTAATCCCACCCCCCCACCCAGTCACCCAATCAGTAATCCCACCCCCACCCAGTCACCCAATCAGTAATCCCACCCCCCACCCAGTCACCCAATCAGTAATCCCACCCCCCACCCAGTCACCCAATCAGTAATCCCACCCCCCACCCAGTCACCCAATCAGTAATCCCACCCCCCACCCCCCACCCAGTCACCCAATCAGTAATCCCCCCCCCACCCAGTCAGTAATCCCACCCCCACCCAGTCACCAGTCAGTAATCCAACCCCCCCACCCAGTCACCAGTCAGTAATCCCACCCCCCACCCAGTCACCGTCAGTAATCCCACCCCCCACCCAGTCACCCAGTCAGTAATAAAGTCACCCAGTAAGTAATCCCACCACCACCCAGTCACCAATCCCACCCCCACCCAGTCACCAGTCAGTAATCCAACCCCCCCACCCAGTCACCAGTCAGTAATCCCACCCCCCACCCAGTCACCCAGTCAGTAATCCCACCCCCCACCCAGTCACCCAGTCAGTAATAAAGTCACCCAGTAAGTAATCCCACCACCACCCAGTCACCCAGTCAGTAATCCCACCACCACCCAGTCACCCAGTCAGTAATCCCACCCAGTCACCAGTCAGTAATCCCACCCAGTCACCCAGTCAGTAATCCCATCCCCACCCAGTCAGTAATCCCACCCAGTCACCCAGTTAGTAATCCCACTCCCACCCAGTCACCCAGTCAGTAATCCCACCCAGTCACCAGTCAGTAATCCCACCCAGTCACCCAGTCAGTAATCCCACCCAGTCACCCAGTCAGTAATCCCACCCCCCACACAGTCACTCAGTCAGTAATCCCACCCCCACCCAGTCAGTAATCCCACCCCCACCCAGTCAGTAATCCCACCCACCCAGTCAGTAATCCCACCCAGTCACCCAGTCAGTAATCCCACCCAGTCAGTAATCCCCACCAAGTCAGATAACACCCCCCCACCCAATCCCCCAGACAGTCATCCCGCGTCAGTCGGTCATTGAGGGACTGCGGATCAGGTAAGATCCCAGTCGGGATTGCTGCTTTAGATATTGTGAAGAGGGGGCGTCCAGACACTGGTTAATGGGTGCAGGAAAATAGTCACACACACACGTAACAAGGACTAATTGTAGTAAAGTATAAATGTAATACAATAAATAAATTTATGTCAAAAAAGAATGTGTTTTACTAGGAATTTACTTAAAAAAAATTTAAGCGGGGCTGGGGGCGGAGCTAGGGGAGGGGCTGGGGGCGGGGCCTGAGAGGGGCTGGGGGCGGGGCTAGGTGGCGAGTAGATTTTTTGGTTTGGCGAGTAGATTTTTGGGTGATTTGTCAAGCACTGTATATATATATATATATATATATATATATATATATATAACCAAAACATTGCGCCGATAATATAAATATATATACACACACACATACTGTACACATACACACGTGTGTTTATGTATATATAGATATAAAAAGAAAAAGCAGGCACACCAGGGCTTTGCAAAAAATAAATATATACAATACTATTGAATAGAACTGATCAACGCTTTGGCTCTCTATGGGAGCCTCTAAACACACGGGGACCCCAGGTAGTCAGATCTCACCCCTATTTAATTCTGTTACATGCCACATCAGACTTTGTTTTGATGCATTCTAAGGTTGTCCTTTTATCAGATCTTACCCGGCGTCTCTCCATCTCGGGAAATGTTCGCTGCTTTAAAAATATAGTAGGATGATCCTCGCAATCTGAGACTCAAATACTTGGACAAAAAGTTGTGGATGTGTCCTGAAGATGAAAAATAAACCCCCTTGTTATAAATATGATCTAAATGAGCGGTGAAATGTCTGAAATCTCTGCTGCGTCTCAGAAGAAACTTACCTGTCAGATCCACACTGGATATGGCAGCAAGTGGTGGCACAGAACTCTGGTACAGAGCGGTGTGGCTGTAACCATGGAAGTCAGGTCGCAGGTAAACATGTATTTTTGAAAATGGCAGTAGAATGCGAATGTGTCACATTCTGAGCTCAGCCCCTGAGCTGTCAGAGGTTTCCAGGTTGTGATAATGGGAGATCCATATACTGGGATGTGATAAGAGATATTATGGTCATTTAATACTGTGCCCCATAACCTGTTTTATATGAAGTATCATTTACACCAATTAGTACAGATGCTAAATATTGGGAAATACGCTTCTGGCGACATTGCTACTTTTCTCTACAAATGTTCAATGAAAAAGTTGGATAAAACGTCTTGTGATTTTTCAACTGCGGATAAAGTTTAAAAATAGCTGCCGAGGTTGGGGGCGGGGCTCACTGCAGGGGGCGGGGTTACCTGCAGAGGGTGGGGGTGGGGGTTACCTGCAGAGGGTGGGGGTGGGTTTAGCTGGAAGGGGTGGGGGTGGGTTTAGCTGGAAGGGGTGGGGGTGGGTTTAGCTGCAAGGGGTGGGAGTGGGTTTAGCTGCCGAGGTTGAGGGCGGGGCTAACTGCAGGGGGTGGGGGCAGGGTAACCTGCAGAGGGTGGGTAAGTGGGGTTAGTTGCAGAGGATGGGGGGCAGGGTTTGCTGCAGAGGGGGGGGCAGGGTTAGATGGAGAGGGTGGAGGGGGCGGGGCCTAGCTGTAGAGGGTGGGGGTTGGGGTTAGCTGAGAGGTTGGGGCAGGGTTAGCTGCAGAGGGTGGGGGGGCACGGTTAGCTGCAGAGGGTGGGGGGGCACGGTTACCTGCAGAGGATGGGGCGGTGTTTGCTGCAGAGGGGGGGGGGTGGGGTTAGATGGAGATGGTGGAGGGGGCGGGGCTAGCTACAGAAGGTGGGGGGGGTGGGGTTAGCTGAGAGGTTGGGGGCAGGGTTAGCTGCAGAGGGTGGGGGGGGGGTGGGGTTAGCTGCAGAGGGTGGGGGGGTGGGGGGGTGGGGTTAGCTGCAGAGGGTGGGGGGTGAGGTTAGCTGCATAGGGTGGGGGTGGGGTTAGCGGCAGAGGGTGGGGGGGTGGGGTTAGCTGAGAGGTTGGGGGCGGGGTTAGCTGCAGAGGGTGGGGGGTGGGGTTAGCTGTGGGGGGTGGGGTTAGCGGCACAGGGTGGGGGGGTGGGGTTAGCTGAGAGGTTGAGGGCGGGGTTAGCTGCAGAGGGTGGGGGTGGTGTTAGCGGCAGAGGGTGGGGCAGTATTAGCTGCAGAGGGTGGGGGCGGTGTTAGCTGCAGAGGGTGGGTCGGGTAAGATGCAGAGGGAGAGGGGTGGGGTTAGTGGCAGAGGGTGGGGGCGGTGTTAGCGGCAAAGGGTGGGGGCGGTGTTAGCTGCAGAGGGTGGGTCGGGGGTAAGATGCAGAGGGTGAGGGGTGAGGTTAGTGGCAGAGGGTGGGGGCGGTGTTAGATGCAGAGGGTGGGGGGCGGGGTTAGCGGCAGAGGGTGGGGGCGGTGTTAGCTGCAGAGGGTGGGGGGTGAGGTTAGCGGCAGAGGGTGGGGCAGTGTTAGCGGCAGAGGGTGGGGGCGGTGTTAGCTGCAGAGGGTGGTGGAGGGGTTAGCGGCAGAGGGTGGAGCGGGGTAAGATGCAGAGGGTGGAGCGGGGTAAGATGCAGAGGGTGGGGACGGGGTTAGCTGCAGAGGGTGGGGCGGGGTAAGATGCAGAGGGTGGGGGCGGTGTTAGCTGCAGAGGGTGGGGGTGGTGTTAGCTGCAGAGGGTGGGGGCAGCATTTGTGTCGGCGGAGCCCCAGCAGTGAGGTGTCTGCTGCTCAAGATGGCTTCCTCCCCCCCTCCCACCCATGCTGCACAGTGAAAGGTAGGCCCCAGAATGACACACACACACACACACACACAAACACACACTATAGGGAAAGAGACAGCATGGGAAGAGAGAGACACAGCATGGGGGAGAGAGGGAGAGACAGCATGGGAAGAGAGAGTGACAGCATGGGGAGAGAGAGTGACAGCATGGGGAGAGAGAGTGACAGCATGGGAAGAGAGGGAGTGATAGCATGAGGAGAGAGAGTGACAGCATGGGAAGAGAGAGAAACAGCATGGGGAGTGAAAGAGAGACAGCATGGGGAGTGAAAGAGAGACAGCATGGGAGAGAAAGAGACAGCATGGGGGGAGAGAGAGAGTTAAAGCATGGGAGAGAGAGTGACAGCATGGGGAAAGAGAGTGAAAGCATGGGGAGAGAGAGTGACAGCATGGGGAGAGAGAGTGACAGCATGGGGAGAGAGAGTGACAGCATGGAAGAGAGAGTGACTGCATGAGGAGAGAGAGTGACTGCATGAGGAGAGAGTGACTGCATGAGGAGAGAGTGACTGCATGGAGAGAGAGTGACAGCATGGGGAGAGAGAGTGACAGCATGGGGAGAGAGTGACAGCATGGGGGGAGAGAGTGACAGCATGGAGAGAGAGTGGCAGCATGGGGAGAGAGAGTGAAACAGCATGGGGAGAGAGAGACAGCATGGAGAGAGAGAGTAGCAGCATGGAGAGAGAGAGTGGCAGCATGGGGAGAGAGAGTGACAGCATGGGGAGAGAGAGTGACAGCATGGGAAGAGAGAGTGACAGCATGGGAAGAGAGAGTGACAGCATGGGGAGAGAGAGTGACAGCATGGGAAGAGAGAGTGACAGCATGGGAAGAGAGAGTGACAGCATGGGAAGAGAGAGTGGCAGCATGGGGAGAGAGAAACAGCATGGGGGAGAGAGAGAGAAACAGCATGGGGAGAGAGAGAGAGACAGCATGGGGAGAGAGAGAAACAGCATGGGGAGAGAGAAAAAGACACAGCATGGGGAGAGAGGGTCAGAGAGACACAGCATGGGGAGAGAGACAGAGAGACACCGCATGGGGAGAGAGACAGAGAGACACAGCATGGGGAGAGAAAGAGCATGGGGAGGCAGACACAG